>NC_044055.1:29139799-29212299 GCF_902167405.1 Gadus morhua | reverse complement strand
TACACACCTCTGGGAATATCCTGTGTTAATGCAATTTATTAGAACACAGGGTGTCTCCTTGGGGAATTTTCCGGCTAATTCCAGTCTCTACATAAAGTAGACCTGTCCCGGACTCATAGTGCACTTGGGCCCACTATGACTTCATTATAAAACATTTTCTCTCAGAAGTCGCTTTGACCCAGAGATTGACTACACAGCTTTCTTCATTAACCTGCTGTCTTCATAATAATAAAGAAGCTCAGCATTGAACAAGGGACTGCACTTTAATGCGGGACTCTTTCCCATGACGAACCATGCTGCCGAGGCAGACTGTGGGACACACACCTGTGTTCATATCAGCCATTTAGTGATTCTGGTTTTGTTTTGGACACATGTACTCAAGGAGCCAGTAGTGATCATCTATCCATCATCAATCCCTCTTGCTCAACGGATGCTGATAGACTGTGGACATTGAGTTTGAATCCTGACCTGGACTTGGTGATAACATAAATCCTCTTGACGAGATTTGGATCAACAATAGGTTTGGACAACCAATTACTTTCTCTACAACATAGATGGAGGAGCCAGCAGGCCCAAGGTCCTATCAACCCCCTCCTTCTCCATCATGGCCCTTCGGGAGCCCGTGAAATGGGACCCTAGAGTCCCCCCTCTCTCTTTCGTGGGGGGAGAGACGGTTTCCCCCCACGCTGACAGCGGTATGATAGATGGGTGGGATGAAGCTGGCTGGTCCAGGATGAGTCCCGTTTCCCGGTCTGTCTGAGGGCATCGGGGACCAGAGGAGGGCATCCCGCTTGGTGTTTTGGGCGCACATTTCAGGCCCCCAAATCCTCATTGTGAGGGTCTTGATGCTGCAGTGTTGTCGTTTGAGGATGTCATTGATCTCAACATCCACTGGGTCCAGTTTCTTATTGATAAATCCTCCTGAGAATGAGTGATATGTCCTCTCTAGTGTTGGGGCTGTGTGGCTGAAGATTCATCAGGTATTGTATGTTTTCCTTTAGGGGGACTAAGGTGGCCAAACAAAGATGTTATGCCATGTTGCAGTACTCGCTCAAACACAGACATATGGAAGACATGAGGAGGATGAGAAGCTATCACTTAAGTGTAAAGGCGTGTGAAGTTAATTTTAGAGATAACTGTTGCATTCGCTGCCCTCAGATCAGTAGAATACCCATGTTCACACACATGCTCACTTTCACGTTCACACACACACACACACACACACACACACACACACACACACACACACACACACACACACACACACACACACACACACACACACACACACACACACAAAATCTATAAACCACTTGAAGTGTTGGGCCCTACAGAGCGGTTCTGTCTAGGGGATATAACGGTATTTGACGCTATAGGCTTACCACTGAGGCGATAATGAGTAATAAGTCATGTAGTGTATGTGAATGGAGCAGACCTAAAGTGTCATTGTATGCCTCGTCAGCAAGACTAATGTATGTGGCTGATTTCACTTGGGTTAAATAAAAGCCTAATAAAACACCATTTTCTGTGAGGAAGCAAAGATCCTAAACTGCTGTGCGCATGAAAACAAAAGAGAAAGTAGGAAATTAAACTATACCCGGAACAGCTATACAGTGGCTGTCAACATGGGCCTTCCCAACGTTTTTTGCCTCTGATTCATGTCTTTCGTATCACTCCGCAAGTAGTCCGGTAACTTGTCAACCCCAGCGTATTCGGCTGCCAAGCGACGTCAACGTCTTTGGCAAACTATTTCTCTGCTGATTAACACTACAAATGGTAAAGAATAAATTGTAAAAAGACACACCGTGTGGAGTAATTTTTTCGTTTTGGCAAGTAGCCGTGTAATAAACTGGATAATGTATTGAATGCCGGTCATTATCAAAAATAAGCCCCTTCAGTCGGAGCTAATTTTCCCGATAATGACTGGTGTTCTCCACATTATCCCCGACGAAGTGTACAGCACTGACAAACCCAAACGCTGGTTGGTTATCTCATATTCCATTGCTGCTTGTTTACTCGGCATGTCTGCACTGGATAGAAATTCAGTCTTACTCTTGATCTCCTCCCCCCCTCATGAAATCGCTTCCCGCTACAAATCAGTGTGTGGATATAAATACAAAAGATAACACAAACAACAGGTGAATAAAAACAATTCCACATTTCTTAAAAAAAATATAACGGCTGAATTTCTCCTGCTTCTTCCTGCCTGTTATTGCAAAATTGATCCAGCAATCGCGTATAGTATATTTGCATAACCGCGATCTGATTGGCTGACGGATCCGCCGCTGCCTGAAAAGGTGAACAATTCTCAACTTTTTGACCAAGCCACTGAGCCGAATTGACAGACGGACCGACAATGCAATTCACGAGCGCCCCATGCAAAGTCAATTAGATCCGTCGACGGATGGAGGCAGTGTGAACAAGCCCTGAAGGCACATTTACGACTCGTGCCCACTGCCTCCGTCCGTTGACTGATCCCCATTGACTTGAATGGGGACGGACGCGCAATGCATTGTGGATCCGTGCGCTGAAGGCTCCGTCGAAAAGTTGTCAAATTTTTCGGCAGCGACGGATCCGTCATCCAATCAGATCACGTATGCACATTTAAGCACTGTGACACTACTCGGGCTCTGACGACCCTGGAAACCTCCCCCATCCGTCAGCCACGCCTTCTGTGTCCTTTGACTGACGGTGCAGTGTGCACTAGTGGTGGATTTAATGATTCATTTCCGTGACCCAGTTCGCGTGATTCAGTTCGCCAGTTCAGTCGAGTTTCCGGTAGCAATAACTCCACTGAGTCTGACTGACTCAGCTGAGAGCCGTGCAATGGCGTCCATTCCATGATGCGATTTACCGCTACCGGAAACCAGGCTAAACGAACATATGATTCGTGAACGACTCCTTCCAACCGAGTTTCCGGTGAATCGATTCACCGGAAACTCGGTGGAGGAGTCGTTCGCGAATCAGCCTAGTATCCGGTAACGGTGAATCGCATCATGGAATGCATGTCATTGCACGGTTCTCAGCTGAGTCAGTCAGACTCAGTGCTACCGGAAACTCGACTGAACTGGGAGGAGTCGTTCGCGAATCGTTTGTTCATTCAGCCTGGTTTCCAGGAGCGGTAAATCGCATCATGGAATGCACGCCATTGCACGGTTCTCAGCTGAGTCAGTCAGACTCAGTGGAGTTAGTGCTACCGGAAACAAGTTTGTTCGTTCAGTCGGGTTTCCGGTGCATCGAGTGGTGAACAAGACGAACGAACGAACGAGAGAGACGAACCGGTTCGGTTCGTTCGTCCTAAAGACTCGTTCATTCAAACCGGTTCGTGAACGAACGAGCCAACACTAGTGGGCACACTACCTCCGTCCGTCGACGGAGAAAGTAAGAAGAAAATGACATTCAGAAATCAACTGACGGCCTTAAACCCAAGTTAGTCTAAATGCTGGAGCAGTAATGGGAAAGAGAACACACACATACTAGAAGAAATGGCATTCAGGCGGACCCCAATATAATCCCCAGCAGCAGCATACCCCGTTTAATCAAGGCTATAGACACGAGCCCAGTGGAGGAACACAGTCCAAATTGAGCCAGGCTCTGACTCAGCTAAGGGGAGATTAAAAAATACAGAGGGATGAATAATGGAGGAGGGGAAGGGCAGGAAAAATGCCGAATGTGGTGAATCATCAATAACGCCTCGTGCGCGAGTACTTCCCAAGGAAGGAAGTGTTTGGCATAAAAAACCTGCGGACAGATTAACTTGAAATAAGGTTGTTTTTAATTATCTACTGCTTAATATTGGGATCTTCTTTTTACGGAAATGCGAGTTTGGATTCCAGACGGGACCTCCGGATACTCTGCTGTACAGTCCGTCAGGTTTCTGTATTACATACCTTCTGCAGCAACAGATGAAGGCCTATTGTTGAGAGTTAAACTTGACCTCCATTTGGCATTAGGACTGATATGGACAGCTTTATGACTTATGTCAATCCTGGACCGGCTTTTATTGTGACAGATGCTGCAGGGGTTGCAAAAGCCATTCATATTTAATCTATCACTGAGCGTGGCACATTGTTTGTTAAAAGAAATGCATAAAAACCAAAGCTAAGTGTGAAGCGCTCCAACTCCTGCCATCAACTCAACATCACAGTGTGACTTTGAGAAAGACGCACAATTCCAATACACCACATATTATCCAGTGTAATTTTTACTGTAGGCTGCGGCGGTTATGTGGATATGCATTTGGTCCATCTCTAACCTGTTGATGGCCCCCTCACCTCCTCTTCTGTGGTTTGTTAACAGGTCCTCCCATGGCCTGGATAACAGGAAACACCTCTCTCTACCGCTTGCATCTAATTGGGGAATAATAACTGATACTCAAAAACGTTGAAATATTGCCATATGCAACAAATTCTAATTGATAAATAATTGATCCCCTTTATATTGGAACCCTTGATGAATATTCATTTGTTAATAGTGTCAATAGTAACAGCCAGAATAATGAATGCTGGGTGTAATTGAAAAAAAGAAAAAAGAAAAAAGGTTGGATCCATTACTATCCATAGCAATGATGGATCTCTCTGAGGCCCCTGGGCTAGAGAACACTTCAGGGGCCCCCACCAGACTAACACTGTGTGTGTATGTGTGTATTCTTGTGTGTATGTGTGTACAGTATGTGTGTGTGTGTGTGTGTATGTGCGTGTGCCTGTGTGTGTGCCTGTGTGTGTGTGTCTGTGGACCAACTCCATAATTCAGAAGTTAGCTTCCCGGAGGCAGTTTGAGAGTCTGTGGAGAAGCGTTTTGTCCTTCTATCTATTCATCTTTACATCGAAGTCCCAGCGAGATACTTTTTCTTCTTCTTTAGTATCTCTTTTATACATTCCTCCCTCTGTCCGCTCTGTGAAATATTTATTTTACCCCCAGAGGACGGATTTCTCATCTGCCGTTGGAAGGGAAAAGGGACAATCTTATTTTTTATAGTTTCAGTTCAGACTCAGAAACCATTCCAGTCCAGCCTTTGGCGAAGGAGCGGTCTAGTGGTCCACATACTGAAGGCTGTCTCCTAATCAGAAGATACAGCTACGTGCTAACAACGGCATGATGTATAACATTGAAGACCTCTGGCCTCCCAACAGGCGTGGATATCGAACAACAAAGAAATCCACCCAAAAATGTATTGAAAATGACAATCATTTTAAGAATTTTATTTTATCATGCAACGATTGATTCACCCTATGGCATCAATAAGATGTGCTCAATCTATCCCATTAAGGCTGGAAATTGCTTTCTCAAGATATTTTCTATAAAATAGTCTCTAGACTAAAATTTGAAGGTCCCATGGCATGAAAATGTCATGGTCCCCCAGTAGCTAGAAATGGCATGCTACTTTATGGAAGCTTTAATATAGATATTAGTGGACCCCTAACACAGTATTTGAAGACGTTCCCGAAATTCAGCTGTGGTGCAGAATTAAAGCCACTACGAGACATTGAGCTTTCCCCAAACGCACTGTTTTGGTGTCTTTAATGCAAGCTTTAATGCAAATGAGGAGGAGAGAGGCAGGTCAAGGAGGAGGGTGGGGGTGTGGCCCTGAGCAGCTTGCGGCCACGGTACCATGCGCTCTGTTTACAGTGGATTTATCGCAAAGGCAAGGCACACACAGCCTTTGGCCGTGTTCTGTAAATATTATAGAACACTCCGGGTTCTCCGGCGGGAGTCCTGGAGCTCTATATCTAAATAATATCCTATTATACATAGATATCTATATCATGTAATATATATGATCACGGCCAAAAGCTGTGTGCGCCTCCAGACGATATTATGAATCTCAAACGACTTCGTCGGGTTCTCCGACGTCTCTGGTTCTTCCACTCCCACATCAATCTGAAGTAGACTGAACCGCAACATGGAGGAGAAAGAGATTGTTGCCCGCGATTGTCTCCCGCTGGAGCCCCGCTGCCCGCTGCCGAGGCGGTGGTCCTTCGGCAGCGAGCAGCGGGGCTCCGGCGGGTTCAAGTACTTCAGGTGTCAAGGCCAAAGATCCTTTCCCGCAATACTTTCTCAAAACCATGGTTGAGATAACCCCCACTACGAGTCTCGTTGTGGAAATACCGGAGACGTCAGAGAACCCGATGTGCTATGCGCCATAACACTAATGGCAGAACGGTTATCCAAATAGCAAAGAAGTGTACAAAACTTGCACTACAGTGTGTGTATTCACACACACACACTCACATGTGGCGCTCACAAGGTCGTAGCTCATTGGGCAAAGCAGAGAAAGGGGAGGTAACATGTCCCCGTATGACGACGTATGGGGAAAAAAATCCAAATCGGCGCGTCTGAGCTTCGTTTTTTCTAAGGCAGAACAGGATAGCTAGTGCTCGTTTTACCCCTAACGCCATTTCTAGCTACTGGGGGGCCATAGGCAGGCAAGGGAACTCATATTAAAGGTCCCATGACATGCCACTGGGTGTGGTGTGATTAGCCGTTACAAGCCGTTTTGGAAATCTGCCCCTTATGACATCACAGGTGGGCGTGTCCACCTAGATGTGTGACAGATAGATGAGCAATGTTTGGAACAGTCCAATGGGTAGAATGGTAGACTGATCTATCCGGCACACATCTAGGTGGACACACCCAGCTGTGATGTACTAAGGGGCCAATTCCCAAAACGGCTTGTAACGGCTAATCACACCACACCTGGGGTGCGTTCAGAATCGCAAACATAGGCGAACGTTCGCGAACGATTTTAAACATTTTCCGTTAAACGAACATAAGCAAGCAAACACTTACGAACATAGGCAAACTGTCTGAAGAGGTAGTTCTCCACAAACAGATGCTCTCTTCGGCTACGTGACATTCGTTGCCATGGCATTAAACTAAACTATATTGAAATCATTTACTCCTTTCCTACACAGAAAGCAATAGATAAAACGTTTCTTTTGCATCCTAAAATGCGATTTGAACGTTATATCGCAGTAAGTGGGTACAACTTCGGTGACGTAGCCCTCTATTCTTGAATTTTCCGTACTGGTTGTCTGCAGTAGGCTTTCAATGAGGTCGACCACTTGCAAACCCTCTTCTGTAACTCTTCCATTAACATAGAGGCTGCCGCTAATACCATGGCCTTCGTATCAATTTTTTTCATTTACAGTTTGTTTAGAACGGTGTTCAAAAATCGTTCAAAATTAATTGTTTAATGTCAACGCGTTCGTTGCGAACGTTCGCCTATGTTCGCTGAACTTGAATGCACCTCTGGTGATATGTCATGGGACCTTTAAAGGAGCATTTCACCGGTGGAGGCATGAAATTGGGTCCTATATGTAATCGAATAATAAAATAAAATTCGAATTTGGTGCCGTCTTGACCGAGAAAAGGCAGAAAGTGACTTTTTGGCGCTTGTGGATTGAAGACAACAACTCCCACCATGCACCACGATGCACAGCTTCGCTGGCCACTCCCGCTGATCTAGATCTCCGCCTATCGGACACCTCGCTGTTCTATCTACCAAGCTGATACCGCAAGACTGCTTGAAAATAATTTCACACAACATTTCTAGTGAGGGGTATTAGTTGGTGAACTCAGTGAATTACCTTATTTTCCGCACTATAAAGCGCACTGACGGAGTCATTTCGAAACCACATCGAGCTGTAGAAACGCTGCATTAAATATTCAAGGCGCTGGTTCTCCACAGAAAAAAGTGGAGCACATCTAGCCTGCGCGCTGTATACAAACATTCAGTCACGAGGAGATTCAACCTTTTAAATTGAGCAGAAATGCTTTTTAATGTACAGTTAGTAATTACATTTATCAAGGGGCTTTATTTAAAGCAACAAAAAGAATACAAATAAAATAATAAATAAAAAATTCAACGCAACTCTGACGTCCCCCAGCTGGTGGGGAGCCACTGCCATCAAGCGTTTCAGACGTCCACACGAATCCTAACACGAAACCGCATAGGTCCGGATAGATTTGAAACCACCTCCGAGGGTGGTTTCAGAAATGTGCGGTTTCGGGCACCGGATTCGCCGGCTCCGTCTGGACGGTCGGCCGAACGGACAAGACTTATGCGGTTTCACCAAAAAATCGGCTTTGTGTGGACGGGGCCTTAGAAGGCGAACACACGTTCACCAAGACGGGGAGACAGCGCCGTGCGACTTACGCCACTATCTGCCAATGGATCGTGGATGCCTGGGCTGATATAACAGTCTCAACTGTGGTCCAATCTTTCACAAAGGCAGGAATAATCACTGAACTGCCAGGCAACAGCAGCGACACTGACTCGGATAATGACGAGAGGGAGCCGGGCATGTTGGATGCGGTACTCGCCCAACTGTTCAATTCGGATACTGAAGAAGAAGAATTCGAGGGATTCGTGGACGGGGAATGAACTGAAAAAGTGAGCTTTACGTGTTATACGTAACTGAACAAGGCTGGGAGATATTGTTAATATGCACATTAACGTTTGAACATCGTTACCATGGGAGTGAACGGAGTTGTCAGAACGCTTAATAAAGTTTGACTTTATCTGACTGTTTTGTTGACATCTAGTTGATGCATAACGCAACCCCAGTCAAACGTTTGACTGCAGTATCTTCTATTCTATGCGCCTTATAATCCGGTGCGCCCTATATATGAAAACAGTTCTAAAATAGGCCATTCATTGAAGGTGTGCCTTATAATCCGGTGCGCCTTATAGTGCAGAAAATACGGTAGTCCTCGTTTGTATTTCTTTCGAAATGGTGAACTTTTGCATGGTGCCATCTTCTATGTCAGATCCAGTACCCTCCGCCATTGTACTTCAGTTTTATCAACAGCCTCTGTTAGCTTAGCTTCAGACGCTGTGGATGTTAGTTTCTGCTGGTGAAGTCCCACCCACTGGCACTACTCTAATAGGTCTGTAGCGTCAGTGTCATAGCGTCACTCATCCCTTCTTACTGTGTGTTCACACCAAACGCGAAATTTTTCGCCCGATTGCGTTGTCGCCGAAGTTTAGTCGCGCCACACATGATAATCTGTCGCTGTGCAAGTTTTGTCGAATTTGTCGCGCC
The DNA here is from genome assembly GCF_902167405.1 of Gadus morhua. Classification (NCBI taxonomy): domain Eukaryota; kingdom Metazoa; phylum Chordata; class Actinopteri; order Gadiformes; family Gadidae; genus Gadus; species Gadus morhua. The sequence goes on along the minus strand of NC_044055.1, from coordinate 29,203,252 downwards.
ACAACAAGATAACCACCATTGCATGTCTTTACCTTTTGTGGAAGAGGGAGAGACAGTATATTCATAATATTGTAATGACCACAGAAGAGGCAGTGAATGAAGTATTGAATAGACAGAGATTTATTAGATAGGCCTACCTTATAAACCGTTGGAACACACAAGACCGGAAACATAGCAACGCCGGTAAACAAACCCAGAGAAGCCCAATCCCTACGAGAGTTCCCGGCGCTACGGCCATCCGGGGGCGCACAGAGCTTTTGGCCGTGATATTATATATACAAATATTATATTATATACTATTATATTATATATAGAGCTCCGGAAGTCGCAAGCATGCTGCAGTTCACCCCGGACTGCACTGCACTGAGTTTGACGGTTGAACGCTGATTGGCTGTTACGTTACACATGTGACTCAGTGGCCACGCTGTTGAACGCTGATTGGCTGTCATCACGCGAAATTCGCGTCAAAGTTCAAATATTTCAACTCGAGCAAATTTGTCGCGCCACAAATCCTCGTGAACGCGCTCGCCTGTGCAAAAGAACGGCTAATTTTATTTTATTATTCGACTACATATAGGACCCAATTTCATGCCTCCACCGGTGAAATGCTCCTTTAAAGGTCCCATGACATATCTGTGCGAAAGAGTGGCGCGATAAATCAAAACTTGTCGCCGGTTTTCTCTCGCGTAAAATTCGCCCGATACGCGTCTATACGTTCACTTTGTATGGGATCCTGTCACCCCGTCGCGTTTGGTGTGAACACACAGTTACACTTCCTATTTTCTTGTACGCAAAAATCGTCATATTGCGTCATTGTAAACAGGAAGTGTTGAAGATTGATACGTGCAGTGCAGTGCAGTCCGGGGTGAACTGCAGCATGTTTGCGACTTCCGGAGCTCTCCAGTCTCTCCAGAAAATAAGGGAATGATGTTCGACCATTCAAAAATATAAGTGGGTTTCTAACGATACAAAGCTTAAGTGAAATGGGTGAAGTTGCCCTTTCGCTTCTGACTGTTCAAAGAGAACAGTCAGAACTTCCGAAGCGGGATTACACTGATCTATTGGATACACTGGACAAAATACACATCAACTCATTCATCAGTGGACCCATATCAGCAGTTGACAGGGGAATAAACAGATTCAGTCGTCTACTTGCACTGAATACATGGCTTTCCAGAGTCTGCAATGAAAGAGGAAGGGGCTTTATTGACAATTTCAACTTATTCTGGGGGCGCAAATATCTTTTCAGAGCAGATGGCCTACACCCAAACAGGTTAGGCTCAAAACTGTTGAGGGACAATCTTCTCTTCTCGCTTTACGCACAGGCCACAATCTTGCCATGGTCTGACGCACAGACCACAATCAGAGCACAGGTTGAGAAGAAGCGAGACTACAGCCTCCCCCACACATCTACTCTGCCACTATCTGACACACAGATAGCAGACAGCCCACAGACCTTGAAGAGAGACAACAGCCCGCCCGACGCCATCAACACTGTACCTTCCCCAATCGCTGATGCTGGCTTGACGAGGAACGGCCACCCCCCTCCTCTGCATTACAGACCAAAGACCTTGAAGAGAGACAACAGCCTGCCCGACACCATGGACACCGTGCCTTCCCCCATCGCTGATGCTGGCTTGGCGAGGAACGGCCACCCCCCTCCTCATCTCTCCCATAGCCACAACAACTCCAGCTCCACTGTCTCCTCCCTTTGCGATTTTCCAGCTGAATTTAAGAAACAGGAATATGTAGGCATCAAACTTGCATCTGTGTCAATGATAGCATCGCCAGGTCATTCCCACAGGCTGATAACACCAAAGTGGAGGGAGCCCCAGCCCCCCGCCCCCTGTACTGATAGTAGTCCTGAGTATTACTGAGACAAAAAAGGGTTCAGCCGTAGACAAAGTATAAAGGACGTTTCGCATAATCTGCTGAACCCAAGGTTGCCCATGTCAAAACATGGCAACTTTTGCATTCCTGCTGTAACCACTAAGAGAGTTAACAAAGGGAAACTTAGACACACTGCTAACCTCACAAATCTCATACATATTTCCTCCAAACCAAAAACAACCTTAAAGCCTATCAACAACGCCATCAGGATGGGTTTACTTAATGTTAGGTCTCTTAATAACAAATCATTTTTAGTTAATGATTTTATTTCCACCTCTAAACTGGATTTTATGTTTTTAACTGAAACATGGCTGGAACAAAATAACAGTGCAACCGTTCTGATAGAGACAGCTCCTCCCAACTATAACTTTTTTGATGCATGTAGATCTGGAAAAAGAGGTGGAGGGGTTGCTGTTATATTTAAAAATGTTTTTCAGGGGAAACAGATGTTATTTGGTGATTTTCCATCATTCGAATACCTTTGTGCTGTATTGAAATGCTCCCCCAGAGTTCTCCTATTAATTATTTACAGGCCACCCACATACTCTGCAAATTTTTTCGATGAATTCACAGAATTATTGTCTAGCATCTCCACAGACTTTGACTGTCTAGTTATAGCTGGTGACTTCAATTTTCATACTGATGATTTGAATGACAAGTGTGCAAAAAAACTTTTTACCATTTTGGACACATTTGAACTGTCCCAACATGTGAAAGAGACTACTCATTGTAAGGGCCACACTCTAGACCTGGTTATCACAAAGGGCCTCAATGTTTCTGATCTCTCTGTGACTGATCCTTCCTTGTCTGACCACTTTTGTGTTTTCTTTAATATATCTTTTATTCCCGACATACAGACAAAATCAAATACTGTCAAAAAACGGTATATCAATGAAGAATCTTATGTACTTTTTAGAAAGGCCATCTCCTTACTACCACCTCTCAACCCATGTTCTGCTGATGATCTTGTAGAAAACTAAAAAACAAAACTTCATATTCACCATGATATCTACAAAGAGAGCCTCCGTGCCTACAATTCAGACTTAAAAAGTGCTAGAGAAACATTTTTCTCCAATATCATTAAATCCAATAATAATAAGGCAAAAACCCTATTTGCAACTGTTGAAAGACTGACCAACCCCCCAACACAAATTCCACCTGATCCCCATTCCACGCAGAAATGCAATGAGTTTGCAGCTTTTTATACTGATAAAATTGAAGGCATCAGACGCGCCATCAATATCTCCACGTCAAACAAAAATGTTGGACTACCACCCTGTTCAGGCAAAAGTAACGTGGCAGGGATGGCATGCTTTAATGTTATTGACTCTAAAACTCTTGTGGAAACTGTACACAACTAAAGCCATCCACCTGTTGCCTTGATTCTTTACCTACCAACCTCTTTAAGAATGTTTTTGACTGCCTAGCAATAGACATATTGCAGATAGTTAACAACTCTCTCCAGTCAGGCAACTTCCCAAAAGCCCTGAAAACTGCAGTTATTAAACCCCTTTTAAAAAAGCGGAGCCTAGATACCTCTATTATTAACAACTACAGACCAATATCAAATCTGCCCTTCATAAGTAAAATCATTGAGAAAGTTGTCCTCCAGCAACTTAATCACTTCCTGGCATCAACTGGTTGTTATGACACCTTCCAATCAGGATTTCGACCCCTGCACAGCACTGAGACCGCCCTCATTAAAGTTGTAAACGACATCCGTCTTAACACAGACTCTGGCAAAACCTCAATACTAATGCTACTAGACCTCAGTGCTGCATTTGACACTGTAGACCAAACAATACTTTTGGACAGGTTAGAAAACTGGGTGGGGCTTTCAGGCACAGTCTTAAATGGGTTCAGATCCTACCTACAAAATAGGAACTACTTTGTTTCCATTGGCGACTTTGTATCAGAATCAACCAACGTGATGTGTGGAGTCCCACAAGGTTCGATCTTAGGACCCTCTTTATTCAACATCTACATGCTCCCACTAGTGCAAATCATGCATAATAACAATATTGACCATCATTGCTATGCTGATGACACGCAAATCTATGTATCGCTATCACCAAATGACTATCGGCCCATAGATCTGCTGTGCCAGTGCATTGAGCAAGTGAAAGACTGGATGTGCCGAAATTTCCTTCAGCTAAATGAGGACAAAACAGAGATAATTGTATTTGGTGCTAAAACGGAAAGGCTTAAAGTAACCCAACACCTTCACTCTCTGTCCCTGAAAACCTCAATCAAAGCCAGAAATCTAGGGGTTATCATGGATTCTGATTTACATTTCGAAAGTCACGTCAAATCAGTTACAAAATCTGCATATTATCACCTTAAAAATGTAGCAAGACTTAGAGGGCTCATGTCCACCGAAGACTTACAAAAACTTGTACATGCCTTTATCACTAGTAAGCTTGATTACTGCAATGGTCTCCTTACAGGTCTCCCAAAACAAACTCTAAGGAAGCTTCAGCTTGTTCAGAATGCTGCTGCTAGAGTTTTAACAAAGACCAAAAAATTTGAACATATTACACCAATTCTTAAATCGTTACATTGGCTTCCTGTAGGTCAGAGAATTGATTTTAAAATCATGTTGCTAACCTATAAATCCCTACATGGTTTAAGCCCAAAATATTTAACTGATATGCTTCCACTACATAAGCCTTCTAGAACACTAAGATCTTCTGAGACCAATCTGTTAATTATCCCCAGAGTAAACACGAAACATGGGAAAGCAGGATTTAGTTACTATGCAACAAATAGCTGGAATAAACTCCCTGAGGATTTAAGACGTGCCCCAACTCTGAGCACCTTTAAAACAAGATTGAAGACTTTTATGTTTGCTTTAGCTTTCTGCTAAATCTTAAATACTTTACCTTTATTTTACTAAAATGCCTTTTTAACTTTCCCTTTATTTTCTATTTTTACCAGAAAAATACATGATCTGATACCAGAGAGAAAGGTTGTATAAGGGTTAGAGTCCTGAGTTTGTTTGTATAAGGGTTAGAGTCCTGAGTTTGTATTTGTATAAGGGTTAGAGCCCTGAGTTTGTATTTGTGTAAGGGTTAGAGTCCTGAGTTTGTAAGGGTTAGAGTCCTGAGTTTGTATAAGGGTTAGAGTCCTGAGTTTTGTTAAATAAGGCCTTTGGTCTGGGCTAGAGTCCTAGAAGCTGGGTTAGAGTCCTAGAATATTGTATAAGGGTTAGAGTCCTGAGTTTGTATTTGTATAAGGGTTAGAGTCCTGAGTTTGTTTGTATAAGGGTTAGAGTCCTGAGTTTGTTTGTATAAGGGTTAGAGTCCTGAGTTTGTGTATAAGGGTTAGAGTCCTGAGTTTTGTTGAATAAGGCCTTTGGTCTGGGCTAGAGTCCTAGAAGCTGGGTTAAAGTCCTAGAATATTGTCCTTTAGGTCGGGTTGATGTCCCGACTTGGGTTCCAGAGAGACTGTTGATCTGATCTTAAATACATTGCACTTTCAATTTTACTTACTAAAAAGCCTTTTTAACTTTCAATTTAATTTTCTCTTAAATACATTGCACTTTCTATTTTACTCATTTCTTGCATATGTTTTCTTTTACTTATCTATTATTTTATTTTATTGTATGACAATGTTTATATGTGAAGCACTTTGAGTCTGCCTTGTGTATGAAAAGTGCTGTATAAATAAAGTTGCCCTCCCTTGCCTTGCCTTTAAGTAGGGGTGTGACGATACACTCAGCTCACGAGACGAGACGAGACACGATATTCGGTTCACATGAACGAGACGAGACGAGATTTTAAGAAAACTACAATGACAATAAATATGACTGGACCAACAGACTTTTATTTAACCGAGTTGCACAAGCATTTTGAAATGTTTTATTATAAATCTTTACATGCATGAAATTGAAACTAAAACTAAAATTTATAATAGTTGGAGGAAAATAAATTTAATTAAATAATTCTCTTTTTTTCAAGTGCAAACAATATTATGTGCGAAACCAAATCAAAGTTCTACTCCATCAATACAGAGTGCAAATAGTGCAAACAGAGTCTGACCAAGTATGTCACTGACAACTTGGCAAGTGTCTTATCAGTCACTCTACTGCCATTCATCATTTCCGCCGGGTACCCAAAATGTTGCCAAACAAATGATTGAAAAGTGGCGGGGGCATCTTCGACGGTATTACGGGTATTTTCCGACGTCAATCTGGCTACCTATGGCTGCTTCCCCTGCTTCCCCTCCTTCTCCTCCTCTTCTTCTTTTCCTTCTCCTTCGTTAGGTTCTGGCAGGCTAGACGTAGCAAAGGCGCATTACTGCCCCTACAGGCCACAAATAGAAGTTTGGATAGCTCACAAATCTTGCGAGACCGATTTTTAACGCGACGGATAATATCGTCAAGTTTAATCTCGCGAGATCTCGTGGCACGAGATCTCTTCACACCCCTACCTTTAAGGTTAGAAAACCTCATAAAGTGATTTTCATGCCATGGGTCCTTTAAGGGCCCACTAACAACTATTTATAAGCATCCATAAAGTAGCATGACATGGGACCTTTAAGGCAATGGTAAAAAGCAATTTAAAATTAGAACTAAATCCAAAGGTTGAGCCGTTAATTGAAATGCTAAATGTTGTTGAGACATAGCCCCTCCACCAATCAGTGCCTCAGACGCTTTTACTCCTTTCATTTAATGTGATTGGTTGAGTTTGTACAACCCATTGACACTGAGTTACACTGGCTTTAGTTGAATGCACCATGAATGCCATTGCTTTATTTTTTTGCCTTGGTTTCTACATAGTGGGTGCGGTTAAAGAGAGCCGTCAATCAGAGCTCAATAGCCGAGGATGACCCGACCCTGCTGGGAACTGAACTGTAGTTAATTAGCACACAAAGATACCGGGACAAAGGGTTGGGAGAGGGTGACTCACAATGTCTTGGGATAGGGGGGGAGCTGGGGGATGTTTGGGGTGGGAGATGGAGTGGAGGAGTGGGGTTGGGGAGCTCTGGGGGGTGATGGGAGACGACAAAGGGGGGCGTGTCGTGTGTGTGTGTGTGACGCTTGGTTGCTGAGTGTGTGCGTGTGCAGCCCGCTGATGAATGAGCCTTGTGAAGGGAGGCCTTGTCCGCCACATGAGAGCAGCGTTTGCCGTGTCCTGCCATCGCCATCCACCGCACTCTGCTGGAGCCTGAAGAAGCACAGTAAAGCAATGAAGCAGGGCCTGCTTTCACCGCTATGTGAAAGGTGGCGAGTTGGGTGGGTCCCTGAGAAATTCAATGGGTCCCGAGTCGACTCCCCAGTTTAAAAAATGTGTTCCTTTTTTATTATTATTCTATTTCTTAAATTAAATGAATAGTGTTAAACTCCTTGATGGTGGTATGATATGGTTAGAGCTGGAGTACTCAACCGTTCATGTTTATCACTAGAAACGCCGGGCCATTTTTACTTACTCCTAGCGCCGCAAGAGGGGTCAAATGACCCCTAAGTCATTTTAATGAGGCTGTGCATTTGCACATAATGATCACTAGGTGGCGCCAATGAGCTATTACCGCGCGAGCGCCACATTTGTGTGTGTGTGTGTCACAAGCCTAGTCCTCACGATTTTGTCATAAATGTACATATATTCAATCAGAAGGATTGCAAAAAAATCCTGTTTGATTTGCTCATTCGACACGAATGAGCACAGCATCGAGCAGTGGAAGCGTGGGTTTATTTACTATGAAGTTCGTATTTTTAATTGTTGAAATGAAATCAGCGGTGACGAGCTAGTTGTTTTGGTAGCGGCTAAATTAGCATGTCGCGATACTTTGTACAGGGGATCACGTCTGCGCCAAGTAGATGCGCAGAGGGTTGAAACAGCGCTTGTCCGATCTGCTCACAAGAAGGTTTCTTTGGCCAGTTACTGTGATTAAACACGAGTTGTTTAATGTTCACAATGTATCGTTTTTCATGGGGAAAATGAGATGCGTCCCCGGGACGCATGGATAGTGAGTTTAGTGCGTCCTTTCAGATTTTAATGCGTCAGGGACGCAGGACGCGTACCTAGCAACATCACTGCTAGACATAGACCTACTCGCGCTCACACATGTGCTCGCTGTTGCCTCGTGGTTGCTATGACTACAGCCAGAGCTACAGCACAAAACAGCCAATCACAACTGTCCGACGTACAGCCAATCACAATGTACGCCCATTCAAGCGTACAGCCAATGATATTGTGTAACGTAATCAGCAGACGACGGACCCCGAGCCGATCTGGAAGCCGAGCCGGCTGTTTCCCAATGTCAAGGAAGCATACTCAACGGCCGCCCTTTTAAGGACGCTACGTCATAGAACGCCGACAAGCACTGTTCCAATGTTGAGGACACTCGAAAGCCGCGCCATTTCTGCGTCCTTTGTTTTTGAGAATTCCGAGATTTTTCAAGGATGCATCGCTGCATCCTAGACGAGCCAAAACTACCCACAATCCTCTGCGTTCACTGGGCGGGTTCTTGAAAATGGCAGAGCAGTACACGTTCAAACGAAGTGAAGTTATATTAGTTTTCAGAAATATTTTGTGCCGTATTGCTTTTTATAGATTCATGCAAATAATCAAGCCTAAAGACCTGTGCCACTTTTCAAACGTTTTTGCAACTTAATGATACGTTGCTATATTTTGCATGTGTAACAGAGTTAAAAAAGAAAGTTGGAAATTTGAATTCTCACAAAATTATAATATTAACATGCCAATGTTATTTTACATGTTAATATGTTGTACCGCATTCAATATGTTAATATGAGGCTGCGTGACTGCATGTCTTTTATTTTCACGCTTTTTGGGCGTTAGCGCTACCCGTAGTTCCTTAGAACTAGGGAAACCCTGTTGGCGGTAAGCAGGTTCTACGGAGCGCTCTGTATATAATTTGATATTTCAATAAATTAGCATGTTTTATTTACGCATTTTGATTTAATATGTATATAGCGTTTTTAAGTTAAGTATGGTGTTAACAGGCTTTATGATTTACTTTGTGGTTTTGGCGGCAAACACATGCTGTATGTCTGTGATGGAGAGCATTGTTCTCCTTTGGTTTTTGCTATTCTAGATTCACGCAGTCACATTGGAATTTGTTATATTGTGAATGCAGGTACGTGATAATTTCCTAATGTAAATAGCTTGAGAATGTTGTTGATGTAATGTGTATGTATGTAGGTGAAATGAAATGACTGCGTCATCCAGTGTGTTGACCCGTTCCTTAGAACTAGGGAAACCCTGTTGGCGATTCACGCAGTCACATTGGAATTTGTTATATTGTGAATGCAGGATTAAATGTTACGGAGGAATCCCGGTCTCTGAATCTTTATTCATGGATGCCTGGAAATGAGGGTCGTTACACATGGACGTAGCTGGTGTTAAACACCACTGTCACCAATGTCAATTTACTCGCTCAAAAGATTACATTATTTATGTATACCTATTTATGTTTGTGTTGAATCGTTTTTTTTAGGGTCAGCCCAGCAAACGGAGGCTTTTGTGCGCCTTAGGGTGGCGCACAAACATTTGTTTACCGGTGGAAGGGATAGTGCCACTATCCAATGTTGTCAAATGAATGCACAACCGATGATTTGCAATGTTTGTAATTTTTAATGAACGTATATAATTGTATTTTATATGATATACTTATGTGTTCAAAGCACTGGTAGATTGTAGGCATATATGAATGAATGAATCAGATCAGTTAAATAATATATCCAAATAAATACACGTTTATCATCTCTTTCTTTGTCTTTTTTTCCCCTGCATAATAGTAATCAACCGTACTGTAAATGTGATGCATGAAAGTTCTCAGACAATTTCACTTAGTTTTATAAAAATTGAATGGATTTTCCTTTTAATAAAGACAATTCGATCAACCACAACTTTTGTGACTTCCCCAAAGAAGCTCCATGCGAAGGAGACATGACCGCATTCATAACAGACAAAAGTCAAATAAATATCGATCAGCTTGATTGCTGCCATGTTTTATTCATAAGCGCACATGTGTTTACAAGCGGACACGCAGTATTAAAAAGCGGAAGCGCTTCCACACTACCAAGTCGTTCCCAAAGTCCGACGTTACAAACGCTAGGAAGCACTCGAGCTAGCACTCTAGTCTCATCTCCATAGGACGCGACTAGCAAGGCCGCTTCCTAGCAAGGCTGCAGCCTTCACTTTGGGAAACAGCCACGGTACTTACACCGGGAGCATGTGTTGCAAGCAGCTAGCCTCTAGCCATATAAACGGTGGTCCCCTAAGACATATGCCCAATATTTAAGTCATATTATTGAAGATAAGTGGGATGTGTGTTGATTGGTTCAATGTTTGAAGGAAGGTTAACGGGTATAATAATTGACCAAGTTAGTAAGTCGGAAGTAGTTGAAGTGTCAGAGGATGGGCGCGTACAGCTCCGCCGTCTTCCCATTGATTTCCATTGTACAAAATAATATTATATATGATTATAATATATGTAATAAATTATATATATTATATAATAGATGGCACATATTACATATATTGTAATAATAACCAAAAACCCTTTTCTTAAGCTGTGCTGCCGTTCGCCTATACCAACCCGTCCAAACAAACAGGAGTTATTCTCCCTCCAAAGACTCAGTGGCCGTAGGGGGCGCCAACCCTCCACTGACGGCCTCATGGATCGACAATCAAAGCCACGCAACCGGAGTTCGTTAAAGAACACAAAACGATTATTTCATCTCGAATAATCCCAGTACCTGCATACCTCTGTTTTTACCCGGAACCGTCTACCCTCTCAGCAGGAGGGATGCTACCTTCACATGTTACAGCGACTATACAGGAGGTCTGGCAGCTGCCTCGGGCTACATGTCTGAAGCCTCCCACCCCCTCACCCTCCGACTGCGCACGCCCCCCAGTCCCCCCCACCCCCTCTTTAGGTCCCGGTCCCAGGATTGCCATTCCGACGCACATTCCTTGAGGAGCAACAGCTACGTGTAGTTGGCCCAGTGGATAAAGGAGATCTGTCGCTGCAAGGCTTTCGGTTCTACTGGGCGAGCCTCAGGAACTTGTCGACAGAAACACCGATCCAGAGAGGGAGAGAGACACCGATCCAGAGCGGGAGAGAGACACCGATCCAGAGAGGGAGAGAAGAGGGCGCGTTGTAGTGCATCGCTTCACGCTCCTTCAAATGACGGAATAGGCTACATGTGAATCAAACACGAACAACTAAAAACGCAAAGTGCAGTGCTGAATCCTTGGATGTGATCTGGAGGATGGCGTGGTGATGAGACAAGACGGCTCAGTGAGGACATGATACCCGGGGATGTAACACGGCCGGCGGCTGCGGCAGTTCTTGTTTGAGTCTTCGTTGTCCGAAGGATCCAGTCCGCACACCTTTCTCCATGTTGGAAGGTCTGGTTTCATGACAATGGATTACTGTCTCTGGGTGTGCAGCCTGGTGCTGCCGGTGGTGTTGGCGGTTGAAGGTAGGCTGCGTTGTTGTCATCTTTTATTTTCATTGTCTTACTTTTCTCTAGCCCTTGGGTAGGGGCTGTAGGCTGTTCGTAAAGATAAGATATCACCACGTCTCCGATAGAGTCAATGATTTATCAGATTGGTTTTCTCGCTATAGACAATATCAATTCGAACAATGAATTGCAATTGTCCATTCGTTTACGTATAAATTCAGCCTGAATATTGTGCATTTGGTTCATCTGGGATATTCGAGCCCTCTTTGTAAATTGCCAATTCTGGTCAGCGTCAATTAGCTTTGTGCTCTATGACTGTAATCAAAGCACACATGGATCGTGTGTGTGTGTGTGTGTGTGTGTGTGTGTGTGTGTGTGTGTGTGTGTGTGTGTGTGTGTGTGTGTGTGTTGGTACGTGTCTGTTGGTGTGTGAGTGAGACTGAATGTGTCTGTGTGCGTGTGTGTGTGTTGGTACATGTGTTGGTACATGTGTCTGTTGGTGTGTGTGTGAGACTGAATGTGTCTGTGTGTGTGTTGTTGACACCTCTCTGTTGCTGTTGTAGGATCGCCCTGTTGCTTTTGTCCCTTTCGTTGTCACCCCTCCTCTCGCCGGAGGGTGCCGTCCGAGATTTGACAAATGCTCCCAAGATCCTTCGCTGCTGCTCTAACGTTACTGACACGGTCATGGTGTGCAATATTCCCGAAAAAAGAAAACGCTAGCCGATTTGTAATATAATTCAAACACGTTATTGGGTTAATGTATCACGGAAAATGACGGTTGGTTGCATCCCCAGGCCCAGGGGGAACAGATCGGTCGATATCCGATCATTGGAGCCACGGCGCACATTCAAAACGTGTGTCTCCATAGAAAGGTCATTCTCCCAACGAAGGACTTATGGGCCTGGGTCTTAGCCCGGGAGCCTCGGATCTCCCCGGGGACCTGGCCTATTTGCTACAAGTGCTAGTAGTGTCAGAAACAGACAACCACAGCAAACTACTTCTTTCATTATTACCAACGTTATTACCAGCATCTCCCAAGCTCCTATCAGACGTGTGGTTCAATAGCGTTGTTCTAACATTTCTCAGTATCCAGTCCAATGTCTTCCTCCTCCCCGTCGGTGCAGTCTGCCTCCCCTGGACCGCGTCCAGCTGAAGCCCTCATCCATTCTGCTGTCGGTAGCTAAATCAATGGCGTGGCCCTCCCCGTCCCGCCGGGTCTGCCCATACCCCGGTCATCAGTCCGTTTCCCACCAAACGACTCGCATTCACTCACGGCAGGGAGGTAAACTGGCATTTGTCCTCTGGGACTAAATAGTCCCAACAGATTGTCTCAGTGAATTTGAATGCATAGTGAACGGAAGTCTATCTTGTGATCTATCTTGGCATGTGGCTTCAATTTCACTGCCGAATGGAGGGACTGTTTACACAACACTGACGTGTTTGGGTTATTGTTGAGAGTGGATATTACACTTGGAAATGTCCTGTTTTTGATGTTTAATTTACTCCTGTTTATCTGGAGAGAAAATCTCCCATCAAAAAAGTGAACCCTTTGGTATTGTTGGTTGAAATGCTGAAGCTATAGGTAGCTGCAAGAGCAGCTACCTGTATTCATAGAACCAAAACAATTAGTATCCAACCCAAGTGAGTTTTCTTCTATGCATTATAAGATATAGCTGTAGATGCCTCAACCCTCATCAGTTGCCTTGGTTGTGACGAGCTCACGGTAGGCTACATGATATTGGCTCCACGATTTGATATTGGGAATAGAAGCCCTTCCAGGGCGAGGCAAGACCGGTTCGCCCTGGCTGGGTTTATTCCCGATATGGACCATTCTAAACATTATTATTACATGGCTACTTGCCAAAAGAAAAAAATATCTTCACACGGTTTCTTTTTAGAATTGATTTGATTTTTATTTTGTCAATGTCTCTGGCATCCAAAACTTTGTGCCGCTTTGCTTCATTGCCCTCTTCTATGCTGCTGTCCTATCTTGGTCTTTTCTTCACTGCCGGGTGACAACTCAGCCTTTAACCAAGGTCCAAATTTACCGTGTTTCCCAAAATATCAAGAATATTAAATATTAAATGATCGGAAACTCATCCATAGTGGCCTGGTATAGGCTTTATTTTTTCATAGTGGCTTCGTACGGTGACCGTAAGAATAGCAATTAGGCTTCGCACGGCGCGCCGTAAAAATACTGCATTAGTCTATTTTCACGGCAGGTTAGGGTAAGGGTAACCTGCCGTGCAGGTAAGGGTTAGGGCTAGGGTTAGGGTTATTACTATAATTAATTACTATAATTACGGTCGGCCCGGTTAGGGTTAGGGTTAGCGCCGAGCTAGTCTGGCTGAACGGAAGTGGACAGCGTCTATTGCCTAGCGTCGGATCTGGCCGCGACTCCTCCCCTTCCGTTCCCGTATTGTGCTCCCCCTCAAACTCGGAAACTAGGCAGTATGGCGAGATTTGAAGAGGACTTTGACGGCGCTGTAAAGTTGGCATGTTTGGCTCTTTCCGTCGAAAATTGCAAAGAACTGCAAAAGATTTGCTTACAGCATTTGCTGAGGAAGAAAGATGTTCTATTTTGCATGGACACCGCTGCTGCTTCCCGGGCTTAGCCCCGCCCTAGACGATTGTGATTGGTTTAAAGTAGAGATGTCCGATATTATCGGCCCAACGATATTATCGGCCCGATATTAGCATAAAAATGTAATATCTGTCAATATCGGTATCGGATTTTTTTTGCCTTAAAACCGATTTTTATTTTTATTATTATTATTATTTTTTTTATAGCTCAAATAAATGTTTTCAAAATTGTGCAGTACAGTGCACATTGTAATTGACTCATATTTGTGCATTTATTCAATTAAGGTTATTGAGTTTTAGTTAAAGAAACATACTGCTATGTTGCACATAGTTGTTCAGGTACAATGTTTTATCATTTGTGAAGTCAAGTTTGCCCTATTTGTTGTGGGCATTGTCAAGATTATCTCAAGGAGAGTGTAATCCAAACTGTTGTCTGAGACCATTAAAAAAATAAAAATAAACATGGCACTTTTCCCTTAAATTAAGTTGAAGTATTTTTCTTATTTTGCACAGACAAAGTTAACATTTGGAAAGCCTTGTTGCATTCAAGAATGCATCCAGTGGGGCATCACAATAACATTAAGCATGTTGTGTTAATTCCACAACAGGAGATATGTAATGTTACCTAAATTAGGTTTGAGGAAAAATAACCCAAATATCGACATCGGTATCGGCTGATATCGGAATCGAAAATTTAGAGTTGGACAATATTGCATATCGGATATCGGCAAAAAAGCCAATATCGGACATCCCTAGTTTAAAGAAATAAAAACAGGCACGCCCAGTTTCCCCACGGATAGACGGCTTAAGGTAGAGTGGCTCCAGACCATTCTACTTGCTGTAGTTTGGTCTGGCTTTGCGAGACTAGCGCCGAGCAGACTTACCGTCAAGTGCGGTCACGTGACAAGCTCGGTCGCCGTACGAATCAATAGTATCTGTCTGCGTCCTGCAAGACGGAGGCGTAACTTGTAGGAGGCGTAACTTGTACTAGGAGGCGTAACTTGTTCTTTTCTAAATCGCGGTCAACGCGAGATCTCTCTCCTTTCAGGGGTAAACAAAAAGCGTTGTAAATCACGGTTCACACGAGATCTTCATTGAAGTCGGGTCTTCCGATATTCATGACGGTAAGTCAATTTAAGGCCTAATATTTGAGGTCCGAGTTGCTCTCATTTATGTACCCGCGCACCACTGCTACATACAGATCACTTCCGCGATTTAGAAAAGTACTAGACACGCCTCCGACTACAAGTTACGCCTTCGACTACATGTTACGCCTCCTAGTGCAAGTTACGCCTCCTCTGACTACAAGTTACGCCTCCTACTACAAGTTACGCCTCCGTCTTGCAGGACGCAGACAGACCCAACTCGTACGAATAGCCACTGCCTTATTTTTTTCCGATGGGCTTCATATCAGCTGACCTCGATTATGGCTCGTTTCCACTGATCGCTGTGGTTACGTCCGGTACGATTAGGTGCAGTAGGTGTAGTAAAGTTAAGAGCGGTTAGGTGCGACTCAGTTACAGCTCGCGTTTCCACCGCCGACAGTACCATTATGTATGAAGGTATTATTGTAGCAAAAGTCTTTAGCACCTGTAACTACAAATTTTGAATGCCTACACTAAAGTCACAGTAAATTTGACCTTGTATATATTTATTTTGCATGTGTACTCTAAAGTCACAAATGTGTAACAGTACATTTGAAGTCGTAAATATTCTTTCTACCATTGTAAACACAAAATAGGGTCTTACGAGTACGCAAGTCTGTGTTACAGGTGCACAAATCCTTTTGCTACAATCATTGCAGCGCAGTTGGTGCAAAACACATTTGCATGCCCAAAATGTGTGCATCCGTAAACCAACATTTTGAACTAATGCATCAGAAGTTGAACATCTGTGAAAAATTTCCTCACAAATAAAATGATATAGAACGCTATGATGATTCAGCATTTTAATGAGCGAGCACAAGACCATCGTTACAACTGCTTGAATCTGCTCCTGCAAGTCTCAGCTGTGGGTTTTTTTGCAGGTAGTTTTGCAACACGCCTAGGTGGTACATGTGAAGCAAAAGTGATTTGTGTCCATATGAGGCAGAGCGTCTGTGGGCGGGACAAAATTGCAGCAATAACCAATGAAAGTCGCCGGCAGGGGGTGCATTTTTCTACACTGGGACCATCCAAGCAAACTCTTACTTTCTGGAGCCTTGAAAGTAGACAAGAGGGCATCCTACACGACGGAGTTGGGTATCTTACATTATGTCAAATTAAATTACTTAGTTCAACCGAATTCCCCCCAAATTATTGCATTAACATACCGCAAGTGTCCTTCAATGTATTTTAATGGTCTCACATTTTGGGCATGTTCTCAGATTATGAAACACGGGTGTGCGAATGTGTTTTGCACCAACTGCGCTGCAATAATTGTCGCAAAAGGATTTGTGCACCTGCAGGTACTAAAGACTTTTTCTACAATTATACCTTCATAATTATGGGTGGGCGGAGTTTAAGCAGGAGGGTCGATAGCCGTGGCAGTTACGTAAACATGGTGACATCATAGCAGCCGGACACAGTGTAGCCTGCTAATAAATTCAATGAAAAGAATAACGAGACGCATTAAACAAAAAGCAACAATGGAGGACGTCCAAGAAGGACGGCAATCTTTTGCGCAACATTTTCTTCAATAAACAAAGCTTTCGCCGTTGTCCAGAAATACCTTGCGGGTACTGTGTTTGTTGTTTTTATCCCCCTGTCACACAGAAGCAGGGCTTGAAAACAAAATTATTTTTCAATCGTTCCGCTCCGAACGGAACCGGTATATTTAACGTTTTCGTTCTCCGGTTCGGAACGTAAAATAACGTTTGTTCTTAACGTTCCGGCAGTGTTATTGGCTTATCTATTTTTGTGGTTGATAAAAGGGTGACCAGATGTGTCGCTTTGTGCGGGACAGTCCCGCATTTCCATTACTTTGTACACGTCCCGCAAATTGAGACGTTGTCCCCCATTGTTATTAGGGCTGGCCCGAATTATTTGAATAATTAAATACTCGTTGGGAAAATTAGTATTCAAAGCTTAAATCAGTATTCGGAGCTTCGTTGTTTCACGTATGTGACGTTACCAGAGCGAGGGAGGCAAACTATAAGCGACACCAAGCAGAGAAGCGAGAGAGGTGGAGGAAGAATAGATATCTTGTTTCCCTTTACTTTTAATAACATTAGCGGAATCTGGGAAGGAAAAAAAATGCTTAGGGAAATGCTAACCTTAGCTTAGTTGTTTGTTTACGTTCGCTGTACAGCGCCGCGCCAATCAACTGTGACTGGCTTGCTGCAGAGTGTGAGCGTCTTGCGAATACCCGGTCAATATAATGGATATAATATGGACACATAAGACAATCAATATTCGGTATTTGTTATGGATTTATTGTACAAATCCCCTGAAAAGATGCACGTTCCAGAATGGATTGAAAAGCTCCCGCAAGGGCTGAGACAGCAGAGGACAGCTGATTTGGAACGGAACAACAGCTGTTCGCTTCCACGGGGAAAAACTAAGTAACTCCAACTGACTTAGGCCTACTAATTAACGTTCAAAAGCTATTAAATCTTCAACAAAATATGCAGATACTGTCAAAATCGGTTCCAGGTACTATATAGGGATTATTAATGTTGTTTTTAATGGTGTTGTTTTCTGGAATGAGTATTCGAATATTCGCTCGGAAAAACCAACGAGTATTCGAAGCCTGAAAAATGGCATTCGGGCCAGCCCTAATTGTTATTGACAGTCAGACACTTCCAAGTCGAAAGTTGAAGATCTCCCAGCTTTCTTGCGGCATTTCTCTGAGGCACACCCCCTATTTGTCTTCATCTTTCGGAAATCGGATAGTAGGCCGAGAGCAGTGATGACGCTCTCAAAAAAATGGCTGCGCCTGTGAAGCGATTTTTTTTTTTGTATTTGTACCACGTTGGCCGTTTTAATGTCGATTTTAAATCGTTTTACACACTTGATTACATTGCTAATGTATTCCGGTCACAAATTTATATTTTGCATGGTCTTGCTGTGCATGCAATACAATGTAAAGTTATGTTGTTTGTTTTCGGACTGGTTTGCTAAAGAGGCTAATGTAGCTAACAATAAAGTTGTTAAGTTGATAATTTACCGGACTACTCGTGGAGTGCTACGGAAGACGTGATCAGAGGCAAAAAAATTACTTTCATCGACAGTGGTCAATTATGTTTAACAACGGACAATTATACAAAAATAATTGTCCGTCAAACTTTGGGAAGGCCCAATCAAGTGAATGGAGCATTCTACAGCATTAAGAAGAGCCGTGTCATAAAACTATCATATCACATTTTGTAAAAAACTTGAATGAATGAATCGTATGACAGAATTTCTTTAAATTTTGTTTTTAAGATACAAAATACGCAAAACAACTTAACATCTTATGAGATTGGTAAAATACTTGTTATAGTAACATGGTCCATTAGACACTGATCATTTTGTTATCAATGGCAAACACATTTTTTGCAGGGAGCCGACGAGAGCAAGGTTTTAAAAATCAACATCCCAAAAGCACTCCTCCCTCCCGGAGTTTCTTTGCCAATTGCCATATAGTACTGTGGTTTGGGAAATTAAAATCCCATTAATTTTCATTATAGAGAATTTGATTAAAAGCCTTTATGTTTTAACCATCCAAATTATACGTACCACCTGCCGTTATATTGTGAATCGATGGTATTTGCTCCTGTAGAAGCCACAAGTGAATCAGGGCAACATCAAATTTTTTAGAAAAACAGGTTTTATTCGCGATGTCATTGAACCACTACACTACCCATAAATCCTGAAGAGTGACACAACGTCTTCGATTGGTGGAGCTCGCTGTTACCAGGAAACGTATACTGCACCCGCGAAAGTGAATGACTGCTAATTAGGGGTGTGAATCTTTGGCTTCAGACGATTCGATTCGATTAACTATTCAGTAGTTGGCGATTCGATTCAAGGACAATTTTTTTTTTTTGGAACGATTCGATTAGATTCTGTAAACCACGATTCGATTCAGTAACTTTGAACCAAAATTCTATATCCGTGAAATAAACATGCAATAATGTGACACCCTGTCATGGGTAGATGTGTTGGAGTGTCTTGAACTAGGTGGAAAATCACTCAGGAGCCGACGATAAGTTTGGAAAAAGATGGGATCTTTTATTTTCCAAATTTAAGGCCCATAAGGCAATAAAAATAAAACGAAAATCAACAAAAAGAAAAATACTTTTCACTAAACAAACTGAATGGGCTTGAGAGTCACAAAAACATAAATTCCAACTTAAGCATACTGGACCTTTATATTATTGCTAGATTTTGGCGTAGCCAAAATATACAAAAACTGCAATAAACATAATTACAAAAACTCGGGGTCACTTCCGGTTTACCCGGAAGTTATGACGTTAATTTAAACCCCGTTGACGAGGCACACATTCCCTAATACAAAGTCGAGACGCTGATAAGACGAACATTTACGCTGTGTTAACATGTAACTTTTAAACTAAATAAACAAACCTGGAATTTGACAACGACATACTTGTTTGAATGGTTATTGCAACAGAACAGGTGACGTTAATGGTATTAAACAGAACGTTGTAATGATGTTACTTGCAAGATTGTATTAAACTGCCGTAGCGCGCATGATAAATGACATGGTTGATAAATGATTTTAAAACAGTAGGAAGGTAACGGAATACATAGTCAAACAAGACAAACACAGGCAACATTGACGGAGCGCCCCGTCACACACCCCTTGTCAATTTTACCATTGAAGCCAAAATGCTTCCACACTTTGGATTTCAAGTTTGCTGGTGCATTAACAATCTCGCTGCCGCTCTCTGCCATGTTTGAAATGCACCAGTAGAGGGTGAGGGAGAAAAAAAACTCTTGTGGGACTTCCTTACAAGCTGACTAGCTGATGACAGAGTTACGGATTACCGAGCTGCACTTCACAAAATAAACGTGTAAACTAAGTCTTAAAACATTAATCATAATCGATTCATACGATTTAAAGCATTTATATTGATTATTGGTGAAGCCAAAGCGATTCATTCTATTTATTTATTTTAGCAGATCGATTTAGTTGAATCGGTAGGACTGACAATCGATTCATCGATGCATCGCATGAATGTTACACCCCTACTGCTAATGCTACAAGAAAAAACATGAATCACATTATTACGTACACTCCCCCTGGTGCTAGGGAAACGTATATCGTACGCATGTTTGTTGTGTTATGCTTGGATGTGAAAACTTTGGGTAATCAAACAGAACGGAGCACTCCACAGAGAGCGGCTGCTGTTTGATTTCGTAAAAATATATAATAATTACGGTATATTAGAGTAGCTTACATTATAGTATGCAGGCTAAAACTAGCCTTTATTTTTTGAGACACCGACAACACACACACATTGTGGTCATATTGTGAAGAGTTCATCTGAAGAGATGCTCCTGTAGAGGAGGTGCTGTGGAGAGCACTGGCCCTCTCCTGTTAAGAGAAAGCAACACGAGGAGAGGACTGGTGTGATTATTAAGGACGTATGACCTGATCACAAACCATTTATTAGACTCAAAGGCGCACATCGTCACATGTTTATTAGGGCCCGACCGATATTGATTTTTGAGTGCCGATGCCGATTAATTTCAGAGAAAAATTACGATTACGATTTAATCGGCCGATTAAAAAAAAAAAAAAAAAAAAGCATATAAAACGTAGTTTTTGATACCTTAAATATACTTTAAACACTCTTGACGAATATGTGAATTGAATGCAGAACCTTTGAGTGTTTTAGAATACATTTACAGTAAAAAATGAGTGTAATTTAAACACTAACATAACTAACTCTCAATGTGCTGCGCTCGTGAGCAGTGACTAACACGTGCGTGCTGAGCAGTATGGTCTCACCATTAGAGTCTACAGTATAACAAATTAACATGGCCTGGGACCTAAAGAAAAACAGGCACAACATGCTCAAACAACGCGTCTTGTGTACATTGGTGAGGTGAGCGCGCAGCTGCCTGAGCGAGCGTGCTTTCATGTTGTACGGTAAAATTCAATCTCCTCTTTTTTACTCCAGCTAAAGTTGTTAGTTAGCTAGGCGAGTAGGAGCGCAATCTGCAGGATACTAAGCGCAATAACATTTCTAAAAAAAAAAGAAAATCGGTTGTAATCGGCGTCTTTCTGGCAGATGTCGATTATTTTCAAAAAGGCTATAATCGGCCGATTAAATCGGCAGGCCGATGAATCGGTCGGGCCCTAATGTTTATATGGCGATATTTTCATGCACGATATAAACATGCCCATATTAGAGTTGCATCCCCCCTCCACCTCACACATCCATACATGCAAACAGATAATTTGTCGACCCCCCCCCCCCCACAAATGCTAAACCTAAAAATCCCTGAAGGAGCGGCGAATGAGGTCAGCTTGACTTGTTTGAGATGTGCATATCCAGCGTCTAAATCAGCATAATGAGAAGACTGTTGCACAAAGAGATAAGATGCTTAACTTCACCTCAAGTGGTCTTCGTAATTACGCAACTTATTTTCTTTAATCCTTGCTCCTTTCTCAACTCATTGAGTTTGTCTTAGCCAAAATGTTCATTTTGTATTCCTATTTATAGAGACCTATTTGATCATGCTCCAATCAGCAGAGACGATGTTTGGCGGTTAATATTTAATGCACCCGCTGGTTGGATGTGAGTATCGGAGCTATTGCACCGTGCTCACAAAGTGAATTAAACATTAGCATCTGTTTGTGTGTGCGTGTAAGTGTGGCGGTCTGTGCATGTGTGTTTGTATCAGTTTGTGTTCGTTTTTATGTGTGTGTATGAATGACACTGTGTATGGGTATTTTTGTGTGTGTGTGTGTGTGTGTGTGTGTGTGTGTGTGTGTGTGTGTGTGTGTGTGTGTGTGTGTGTGTGTGTGTGTGTGTGTGTGTGTGTGTGTGTGTGTGTGTGTGTGCGTTTTGGTATTTGTGTGTGTAGGTGTTTTTTGGATGTGTGTGTGTTCTCTCTCCACTGCACACTGAGAATACCAAGTTTGATGGCATTCTGTCTCTGGCGATCAAATGCAAGTAAATGCCACGGGGTAGGCTGGGAAAGGCATACTGCTCATAGGACCAGATCCCAGTGGAAGACCACCCTCCCCCTACGGTGAGTGGAGGGGGAGGCTCGCTTCACCACAGCTGAAGTTTTACGAGGGACGGGTGAGACTGACACAATTTGGTCCTCAAGGCAAAGGAAGCCAAACAGCCATAGGAGAGAGAGAGAGAGAGAGAGAGAGAGAGAGAGAGAGAGAGAGAGAGAGAGAGAGAGAGAGAGAGAGAGAGAGAGAGAGAGAGAGAGAGAGAGAGAGAGAGAGAGAGAGAGAGAGAGAGAGAGAGAGAGTCAATCTGTGTGTGTGTGAGATTGATTGTGAGAGAATACAGTTTCTATATGTGTGTGATGAAGGAAGTATTTGTGTGTGGTAAAGAGAATGAGTATATGGGCCCTATTTTAACGGTCTGAAACGCAAGTGGGAAGCGCAAAGCGCAAGTAGCTTTGTGGGCGGTTCTACGGCGCTATCGCTATTTTACAGGCGGATAAATGACACTTGCGTCGCGGCGCAAGTGTCAAAGGGTTGGTCTGAAGCAGCCTAGTTACCCGTAGGTGTGGTTTGGGCGTAACGTCCGACAAACCAATGAGAGTGCCAGCTCCCATCCCCTTTAAGAGCCATGAGCGCATTTGATTCGGACGAGTTGATATTTTGACAGCGCGTCTGCAGTCTCAGATGAGACAGATGCACATTAATTTCAAACTGCAAATGGCTCAGTTTATTGCCAAATAATATGGCCTAATTCACACATGGAATAAGGGGTTTTCTTCCAGAACTTCAGAAATACTGAGTCCTCAAATAAATTTCGGCAAAGAAAATGTATATGATATAACATATGATATGCGGTAACTGTGGTTTATTTAATGATATACGCAATACATTATAAACATTGTTTCTTATCAGTATTGTATGCTATCCTAATATGCATGTGTCCCCGCGGTAATAGCATTGCCATTGATTGTATTATGCGTTACGTGTTTAGTTTGCGTGTGTTTAAACAGAGCACACACGCGCGCCCGCATTCATTCATTCACACTCACTCGCGGTAAAACAATGTTTTTCACGATCAAATACTCATCAATCCTAACAGTTATGGGAATGTAGGCCTACACAATGTCTCTGTCAAGAAAATATGTGTTTGCTGTACGGTGTTTGCAGATGCATTGATTTAAAAGTACAATTATTACCGCTGCATCAGCTGTTCTTTCCCAAATAATTTACCAAGAATGTGCGGCTAGGTAGATGGGAGAAGCAAAGTGTATGCGCGAGGTGCACAAGCAATCCGTATGCATCGCATGCGCATGTATGCATGCGCCCTTAAAATAGCATCTGAACAACGCGCCACTGACTTTAAACCAGGTATTTCCTGGTCAGTAGCGCAATTGTATTCAGAAACGGCAAAATACCGTTTGCGCCGGAACACGCCTCCTCCTTCCGCCGAACCGCCCCTTGGGGCGCATGATCAATCCCTAATTTACCGGCGAGTGGCGGTGGTGGGAAAGAACGCTCTGCGCCAGTTGTAAACTAGCAACGACACATGCGCCAGTGACTAAGTCACTTGCGCCGGATGCAAGATAGGGACCTATGTGTGTGTGTGCATATGTGTGTGTGTTTCTAAGAGAGAAAGTGCATGGAATTTGAGCTTGTCGTAGATACAGATTTGGTGTGTGTGTGTGTGTGAGCGCAAGTTTTTATGCATATGTATTTGTGTGTGGGTTTGTGAATATACACACACCTCCTAGGAGGAGCCACGGGGGACTTTGGGGGGCAGTGCACTAGACAAGCAGTGCAGTGTTGGGTCTTGAAGAACAGAACCCCCCTGGATCCCACTACCCCGCCAGCCCCTGGACAGCTTGTGTGTGTGTGTCACGATGTGCTGCAGCATGGCCAGATGTGTCCGGTGTAGATGAATGCTTATGGGCCCCTTGAGCAGCTAAGGGGTTTGACCCCGCTTGTCTTCCCCATCGGCCCCGCTGCTAACCGGGCTTGTTGAACACGCTGCATCTTTGCTCTCATACAGCGTCTACCGTATCCGATTCATATTCATTATTCTCCCCATTATTCTTCATATTTACTATCGTAATTATTTATCATATCAATCCTATTCATTATCTTCATCATTCATTAATAGCACTTTTCAAACCTATTAATTTGGCTCTGTTGTCTACGGTGTCACGCTGTGTCTCCGGCGTCATGTCGTGTCTATGCTCCACAATTTATATTCCAGTTGGCATTCGATCATGCAATGCACAGACTGTTTATGAAACACGTTGGCTATGTGTGTTTATCAGTATGGCATTATCAGCCACTTATTAAACAAGCTGAACGGCTGATAAGGGACGGATTCAATGAGAGAATTCATTCTAGCAGCATCACTCATAGAGGACCCGGACAGGCTAAGACCTGTTGGATAAAACCAATAGTTAATTACAAGCAAACAATAAGCTCTGGTGGCATCCGCCCAACAGAAGAATGAAGCCTGGTTCAACATTTTAAACGATTTACAACTGCCGCCCTGGTAGGTCATTAAGAGTGTAGCGCGGTCGCAGGGAGAGCCCCTCCCCGGTGTTTACCCAGCAGATCTCTGTCAAGGTGGAAGACAGGTTTTAAAGGAGACGAACCCTGGTGGTTTAATCACAGCTCACAACCACATGCAAACAGATTGCTCTCCACAGTATCCCCCCCCCCCTGACTACGCACACACACACACACACACACACACACACACACACACACACACACACACACACACACACACACACACACACACACACACACACACACACACACACACACACACACCCACCCAGCCCCTTGCTTAAGGATCATGTCGTGGTTTGGATAGTGACACCTTTAACTACACATTGTGTACAATGGCTACACACGTCAGGGTGTATTGCAGAACACAATGGAAAACAGAGAGAGGTTTGTGTGTGTGTGTGTGTGGGGGGGGGGGGGGGGGAAAGCAACTCTTTTGCAAAGTTGTAATGAACACGTGAGCGCGGAACCGACAACCTCTAACTGAGCCGCTTCCCAACCAAGTCAATTGATCCTGGGCGTTGACTCATGCCTCTGAGGCCATTTGTCCCGTCCCCCCTCCCCCCAACACACACACACGGAGTCCTTAACACCCAGGTGATCAGAACACATCAGGGTCATCTGCAGTTGGGCCAAGTCGGTGACAGTAAGGTTTCTGTGTTTGGATGTGTGTTTGTGTGCGTGCGTGTTTGGATTGGCAACAAAATGATTGGGAAACAAATAAATACAAATTAATTGTATTTATTTGTTCACATTGATGATGTCAGCAGTTTAGTCCAAACAAATATTAAGGGTGACGGTTGGGGTCCTCGTGCAGATAGCAGCCATCATGGCGATGATGAAAAAGCTTTTGTTATTCTCCGTCTTTCTCAAATACTTGAGTGCGAATGTTTTCTGTTATGCTTGACGTCTTAGAAGCGGCTAAGTGTGTTCTACCGTAAACACCCTTTGGTTTAAGGAAGGCTATAATTATTACTGATGGCTAATGTGTCCTGATGGCCATTACACCCAGCCCCCGGGGGAGGGGCTGGCTGACGTTAAGGGGTCGTGAAGAAGAAGAAAAGAATATTACCTGTTGAAAACAGAGAGAGCCCTGACAATGGTGTGTTCGCTGCTGTTGTATAATGGCTGTTGTTTATGTTGACAAGCCCTCCCATTCCTCTGTTCCAGAGACCCTGATGGACAGCCGGTGGGCGACCACAGAGCTGGCATGGACCACCTTCCCAGAGAGCGGGGTAGGTGTGTGTGTGTGTGTGTGTGTGTGTGTGTGTGTGTGTGTGTGTGTGTGTGTGTGTGTGTGTGTGTGTGTGTGTGTGTGTGTGTGTGTGTGTGTGTGTGTGTGTGTGTGTGTGTGTGTGTGCGTGCAACATGTCTGTGGGCTGCTTTGGTTTTGATTTTATTTCTTGTTTACTCCCATTTATATTTCTGTGTGCTCACTACGAATCATCCACGCAAAGTGTTTCAACAATTTATTTGTGTGTGTTTTGTCTCGACTTGTGTTGTGTGCTGGATGAGCCTGTGTCTGCGCCCCCCACCGTTTAATATCTCTGTTTATATAGGGCTGTGTTTGTCTTTGTTTCCCTGGATGCTGGGAGCCAATGGGCAGCGCTTTGTGAGCCAATAAAGTATAGTTTTAGTATTTAAAATAATAAAAACAAGTTGGCGCTACAGTGCCGGCATTGTCCTGAGACATAGCCCGCGAATCCAAAGAGCCCCTAATTACAAACACACCTTGATTTAAAAAAAACATAACAATAAAACCTTGATAAGGGAAGAAAAAAAGAAAGGCGAGTAAAGGAAAGTGGTGTCTGTATCCCCGCGGCCCGCCCACCCTGAAGACCAACTAACCTAAAGCACATGTCTCTCTGGTAGAACCAACAGCCGACAATGCATTACAGGCAGGAGTTAAGGTTTTCACACGCACACACACACACACGCAGGCACACAAAGCCTCATCCACACACATGCACGCACATGCACACAAACACGCATTCACACATGCACACACACACACCTCACCACCAATAGGAATGGTGAGAAAATAAAGCAACATGAATTTGACCCTGGGGCTAACAGCCTGACAGAAGCCCCCCCCCCTCTCCACACTCTCCGGCTGGGGTAATTTGTCTTTGCTACGTGAGCGCAGAGTCAGTCAATGGAAACGGGGTGGGTTGCCATGGAAACGATCTTGTGCAGCCCATCTTCTCCCCCTCTTCCTCTTCCTCTTCCTCTTCTTTTTCGTCTTCCTCTTCTGAATGTCCCGGCATCAGCTTATAACCGTATAACCTCCATCTGACAAGAAGGCGCCATGAACCACTGATACATTCTCCGTTAACATATTTGTCAGGTATCGAATCAATGTGGTCTCACTCCCTCGCTCTCTCACTCTCTCTCTCTCGCTCTCTCTCTGGATAATAAATTGTGCATAAGCTACCAGAACTGCATTGACTTGCATGCATTCTTTTTCTCTGGGTTAAAATAATCAATTGCAAGAAAGCTCCTTCTATATGGAAATAAGGCTTTCAAAGCAAGGGGGAGATTATACATGGCAAATTGATTGACTTCTTGCAAGGCCACATCCACATTGGACCATATTGTTACCTTAACAATTATAATATGTTCATAAATTGAACATGACTATTATTGACAATTTATTTCCATTAATCCTTTTGTCATCGGGTTCATTCTGTTAAATGGATGGGTTTGTTTTGCATGCATATACTTTGTTGTGTTGTATTTATATTCTGGTATTGCCCTGTTGTTCTTGTTTATTTCATCCCTCAGTAATCAAGAGACAGCTTTGAAATAATTGTTCATGATCTCATGATCATTTGATGTGAATGTGATAAAGTTACTCCACAGTTTCTATAAATCATTGAATATGCAAATAAAGAAACAATCAAGATATCAGCTATCTATTATTTCTGATCTTGAATCAACGAGAGACAGACCACCAACTGAGAGATGGCTGAACTATCTATCTATCACTCACAACTGCTCACACTGCTACTCTATAACCATGTGCTACACAACAGATACCCATAGGGTTTAAAGTAATATGTTATATGCCAACTGTACAAGTAGGCACGGAAATAACTATGGCAAAAATTAATCACCATTCTAACTTTCTGGGCATTGTTGGCCCTTAGCCCTCATTAAAAGTGAAACCATCACTCTAGCGCTGGTAGCGCAGTGTGGAAAGCTCTCCAAGAGAGAGACACAGAGTGAGTACAAAGGGTTTCAGAAGCGCTGACATTAAACATTCAGGCATATTTCCTGGCATATTTATTGCATATTGATGCACTGAAGGCAGTCAAGTTCGTCCTTTAGATCTTTTATTTTTCAAAGCTGGAAAGAATCGCAGAGAAAGGCCGCTGCCCTCCAAATCAGCCCAGTTTAGTAAATATACTCAATGCAAACATTCTGAAGCAAAGGGAGCGAGGGCAAGAATTATGTATTCCACTTAAGTTGAAGACTCTCCGAGTGTTGACATGGTGCAATCAGGGGCTGATGACAGCACATACAGAGAAGCCCTTTAATGAATAAACACAAGTGTGCATACAGGGCACGTTGGAAGATAAACTCATTACCCGGACATCTCTCGGTACCGTCAGCCAAGTTATTATTGGGTCAGGTTTGTTTTTCAACTATGCTTATTAGGCACTGGCTGGTAATATGCTTGATGTAAATAGGCCTATGTGTTTTGGGTCATATATATATTTTTTTTAACAATATCTGTAATTGTGCTGATATAGAAGTTTCAACCAAGATATTTTCAGTTTACTCTTTTAGTATACTATTTTCAGTATACTATTTTCAGTATACTCTTTTAGTATACTATTTTCAGTGTACTGTTTTCAGTATACTATTTTAGTATTCTCATATTCACTCTTTTAGTGTACTCTTTTTAGTTTGCTAACTCCAGGATACTCTTTGTGTAAACTTTTTTAGTATCCTCTTTAGTATACTATTTTCAGTATACTCTGAGTTTTCAGTGGATAGGAGAATAGTCCTGGTGCTTTTACAATTTTGTTATTTTGTTTACTAGCCGTTGTGTCCTCTGCATTTTTTCAGCATTTCTACATCAGGAGATTCGTCCCTGAGGGTGATTCAGACTTGATGCTTTATATGTGTACATCGGTGTCAGTAGTATCAGTAGAATCTCCGGCTTGTTTTGGGAGGTGGGCTTACAAGGGGTGGGATATGATGCAGAATAAACGCAGCTGCTGTCACTACTGTGGTTTGACCACAGACAGCATGGAAGCAGAACGGGCAGATCTCATCACGATCATCCTAAATGTTGCTGCAACGATGCATCGTATACTCCGTTGCATCCAAAACATCCAAAGCATAGATGAAAGAATGGAGCATGAGTTAGGGACAAATTATTTATGTTATTATTTATTATTTACATACGACGCATGAAAGAGCCGTCATCAACAATCCCACTCAAGTGATGTGAGATATACAGACTTTCTACTTGTCATTTACACATAATGTAATTTACATTTTCTCCAGAGTAAATACTAACTCAGGGGTGGTATTTTTTCAGGAGAATTTCAGGGTACAAATGTCAGGATATGTTGTTCAGACGTACGGCCCAGCCGGAGAATATCAGGAGAATAGACCAACAGAATATAACATTTAAGATGATCGGGATGAGTTTGGCCCGTTCGGCCTCCATGCCTGCCTCTTGGTAGTACAGCGCAGTTACAGCGGCCACACTTATCCCGCCTCTTGCAAACTTATGGTGTGTTCCAGATGCATTGTACACCACCCGCACGAGTTGCTCTTGTGACGTTATTTCCTGGCTTGTAGCAGTTATAACGTTCCCGTCTTTCTTTGTTTGCATCAATGTACGACAAGTCGGGAAAGAACAGTGAATAGCTAGTTATAGTTATCTACATTAGCCTCTTTAGCAAACCAGCTCGAATACAAACCAGATTAAAGCAGCAATGTTATCAGTGTGTAAGAGCATTTGAAATCGACATTAAAATGACCAACATGGTACATTTTTTTATAATTAAATACATCTCATTATGGGCGTAGCCACCTTTGTTTGCATAGTCATACGGTTAACCTCGCTGAACTCGATGGACTCCCACAATCCAGAAATATTAAGACCAAAATGGGGCATGGCTCGGTGAAATGCCGCAAGTAGAGCTGGGAGATTTTCCAACTTGCAACTCGTGCGGGTGAGTTACGAGCCATCTCAAACACACCATTAGACCCTACGAAATATCCCGCTCCTTGCAAGCCTCCCCCCGAAACCACCCGGAGATTTGACTGATGTCTGAACGACACCGATGTCCGCATCGGTGTCGCATCAAGTTTGAATCACCCTCAGGGTCGAATCTTCGAAAAAAATGCGGAGGACATGTCTGAAAACGGCTTTAATTTGCAGCTAAAACCACCATAGCCTTGTGTGCCTTTGTGCTTGTGTGTCTAGGTTTGCATTAATATGTTGGTGTCTGTTTTTGTAGTTAAAACAGCAGTATTATGTGTTTCTTTCACATTTTATAATTTGTGCATTTCGCCGTGAAATTGAAATTTGGTGGATTGGATTCAACATCTGTATGGACCGAACATCTGGCTCCATTGTTTGAAGACCTACTTTCCCCAACCCACATTCCCAGTATGCACTCCCAGGTAGCATCACCCCTTGCTGTTTCTAACATGTGTTTCAAACACTCTACTTTTATTCAAATGTGCGCTTATTTGCTCCTATTGGCCCAGTGGGAGGAAGTGAGCGGCTACGACGACTCCATGAGCCCCATCAGAACCTACCAGGTGTGCAACGTCCGCCAGCCCAACCAGAACAACTGGCTTCGAACCGACTTCATCCCGCGGCGCTCCGTGCTGCGCGTCTACGTGGAGCTCAAGTTCTCGGTGCGGGACTGCGCCAGCATCCCCAACATCCCGGGCTCCTGCAAGGAGACCTTCAACCTGTTCTACTACGAGGCAGATGGGGACACGGCCACTGACGCCAGCCCCCTGTTCCGAGAGAACCCCTATGTCAAGGTGGACACCATCGCCCCCGACGAGAGCTTCTCCCTGCTGGAGGCGGGCCGCATCAACACCAAGCTACGCAGTTTCGGGCCACTCTCCAAGGCCGGCTTCTACCTGGCCTTCCAGGACCTGGGCGCCTGCATGTCGCTCATCTCCGTGCGCGTCTTCTTCAAGAAGTGCTCCACCACTATCGCCAACTTCGCTGTGTTCCCCGAGACGGCCACGGGCGCGGAGGCCACCTCGCTGGTGATTGCGCCGGGAGCCTGTGTCTCCAGCGCCATGGAGGTGTCCGTGCCGCTCAAACTGTACTGCAATGGGGATGGCGAGTGGATGGTCCCGGTGGGCTCGTGCACCTGCATCGCCGGCTTCGAGCCGTCCGGCGAAAACACACAGTGCCAGGGTGAGTGTGTGTGTGTGTGTGTCTGATTAACTAGACTCCTGCCTGGGTTTTGGTGATTTAGCTAAAGCTCCTTTATATGCTCAGTGTCAAGTCATCTGCTACCCCCCCCCCCCGCCATCCCCACCTCTCTGCGTTTATGGTGTGTTGGCTGAAAAGGATGGGGAGGGAGGGAGGAGGAAGGGAGAGGAGAGTATGAATTGATGAGGTGTTGCAGAGAAGAGCAGCATACAAATATTGTCCCTCCTCCCTCCCTCGAGAGGAGAGGAGCGTGGTTGGGGAAGGAGAGGAGAGATGTGGGGGAGGCTCAAAATGGAGCGCCATTGGTTTGTTGAGAGGAGGCAAGCAGAGTTGTCGTGAAGGAGAGGTTTTCCAAGGCCGAATACACAGAGAGCTGTTTCTAAAAAACTGAGAAGGAAGGGAGAAAATGTGAGCGACAAAGAAAGAGGTGAGAGAGGAAGGAGAGAGAGAGGGGATATCTATCAATACAGAGGGAGAGGAGAGAGAGGAGAGCAGTTAGCGAGGGTTAAAGGGTGTGAATTGCCAACGTGTAGAGAGACAGGCACAGTGCTAGGCACGAGCAGCGGCAGAGAGGGAGAGAGGGGCTACAGGAAAAAAAGGAAAACAATGTCGCCGTCGCACCTAGGCGGCGGTAGCTCAACACGGACCCACAGAGCACGACTGCGGCCGCTTGAGGTTCAAGGTTAAAAGCCTTGGGATTCAGGCTAGGTGGTGGTGCAGCTTGTGTCGGTGTTGTGGTTGCAGAAGTAGTGATGCTGGAGGTGGTGATGCTGGGGTTGATGATGGGGGGGCTGGTGGTGGTGGTGGTGGTAGTGATGGGGGTGGTGGTGGTGGTGGTAGTGATGGGGGTGGTGGTGGTGGTAGTGATGGGGGTGGTGGTGGTGGTGGTGGTAGTGATGGGGGTGGTGGTGGTGGTAGTGGTGGTGGTGGTGGTGGTGGTAGTGATGGGGTTGGTGGTGGTGGTGGAGGTGGCGGCGGTGGGGGATGGTGGTGGAGGTGGCGGCGGTGGGGGGTGGAGGGAGGGATGAGGAGGAAGTGTAATTTCCTCGGCGGCCTAACGTTAGTTAATCTACAGGCAGCCAACACTCATTAACACAACTCACACTGGCCTGAGCCAACATCACTGTGGCAACATTAATCACCCCGACGTTTCATTTGTTACGGTGGCGGTGGCAGCGGTTGCGGCAGCGGCAGCAGAGCTGCTTACGCTTGCACACACACCAGAGAGAGAGAGAGAGAGGGGACGGGGAGCGAGATACATTATAACATCGAGAGAGAGAGAGGAAGATGGAGTAAAAAGTGAGGTAGAGAGAGAATAGGAGCAGGAGGATGGAGGAAGTGGAGAGGAAGATGAATGAGAACCTAAAGGGGATATGAGAGAGAGAGAGAGAGAGAGAGAGAGAGAGAGAGAGAGAGAGAGAGAGAGAGAGAGAGAGAGAGAGAGAGAGAGAGAGGGAGGGAGGGAGGGAGGGAGGGAGAGGGAGGGAGGGAGGGAGGGAGGGAGGGAGGGAGAGAGAGAGAGAGAGAGAGAGAGAGAGAGAGAGAGAGAGAGAGAGAGAGAGAGAGAGAGAGAGAGAGAGAGAGAGAGAGAGAGAGAGAGAGAGAGAGAGAGAGAGAGAGAGAGAGAGGCTTAGGGCGTATTTTGTGATGCAGCAGAGAACAGGAACTCCCCCTGCCCACCATAGAGGTTCATGGACTAAAGCCAGGCAGGGTGGGCATCCTGCACTGTTTAAAAATAGATAAACAAGAAGAGAAACAAACAAACCTGGGAGGAGGAGAGGATGTGGTGTGTGGGAAGGGGGTGTTATTCAGACCACCGAGGGGAGCAGGGTCGCGGGGTCCTGTGAATCTCCACCACCGGCATCATCTTCCTCAGCTCAGATTCTTCACCAGCTGTTTTTAGAAGTACGATTGGGGGCCGTTACCCTCCGAGATCCCCCTGGAAGTGACATCCGAATGGAATGTACGTTCCAACTCAAGAACCACTTAGCTTAACTGGTTAATCTTTCCCCTACCTCAACCCCTATGTTTGTCTCTCTCTTTGAATCTCTCTCTTTTCATCTCCCTCTGTCCCCAGCTGTCTCCTCTTCACTCCTTTCTCCCTCTCAATGTCACTCCCTCTCTCTCTCCCTCCCTCAATCCCCCTTTTTTCTTTATCTCTTTCTTCCTCTCCTCCTCCTCCTCCCTCACTCATCTTTCTCCCTCCCTCTCTCCGCCTCTCTCTATCTATTTCTTCCTCTCCTCTCCTCTCCCCCTCCCTCTCTCTCTCCCTCCCTCAATCTCCATTTTCTCTTTGTCTCATCCTTCGTCTCCTCCTCCCCCCTCCAACTCTCTCCCCTTACTGGTTTTATGAGCCGTCATGCTGGGAGTACAGATGTTCCCAGAGCCACAGTTTTACACAATGAGTCAGGAATGTTGAAGTGTTGGAGGGTCAGTGCTGGGTGGGTCTTCCTCAGGGGGGAGGGGCGTAAGGTTGCGTCTGTCACTCCGACATCCCTAGCGTGCTAGTTTGCTAACCTTCTAACGTGCTAATGTGCTAATGCTAGGGCTCCCTTTCGAGGAGCTTCTGATGGTTCTGTGAACTCGCAGACCTATTGATATATTTGTATTTATGTATTTATTTATTTATTTGTGCTATTCTTTTTTTTGTTCATTTATATTCATAGAAACATACACAGTGTTTCCCCCAGAAAATGTCTTAGTCAAGGTGGTCAAGGTGCGGGGGGTTGGGGGGGTTCTTCGTTGAGGGTTTCAGTTCGCAGTCTGCTTTCTGTCCCTAAGAGAGTTTTGGGCTTTGTTAATGCATAATAATTAAAAAAAAATGATTACGTTTTTTTATATATTTATATATATTTGTAGTATTGTTATTTTATTTTTTATACATTGGTAGTCAAGGTGGGCCCTATTGTTGTTAAGGCGGCCACCTTAACCATACAGTGCTGGGGGAAACACTGATATAATATACAAATAACCTTACCCTTTACATATTTTCGATTATTCTAATCATTTTTTGTTTTATTTAATTTATTTCTAATAAATTATTACTCAAATTGATAATTGCTAAATATTAAACATTATAATTATAATAAATATTTTTTTATTCATGTATATATTCAATGTTTTATGTTTCCATAATATCACCACATCTAATTAAATGGTTTGACGTAACATATATAATGTGAATCGGTTGTGTTTTGGCTGGTTTTTTTATCGTGCTGCTGATAGGGATACAAGCTGAAGCCACGCATATTGAGGGTATATTGGAGGTATATTGCAGGTGTATTGTAGATGCATTCCATGGTGTGTCTGCTGAGGCCTTATGACAGAAGAAACCATGATTTATTGGTCAAATGCATCCTCTCTCTCTCTCTCTCTGTCTCTCTGTCTCTCTGTCTCTCTCTCTGTCTCTCTCTCTGTCTCTGTCTCTCTCTCTCTCTCTCTCTCTCTCTCTCTCTCTCTCTCTCTCTCTCTCTCTCTCTCTCTCTCTCTCTCTCTCTCTCTCTCTCTCTCTCTCTCTCTCTCTCTCTCCCTCCCTCCCTCCCTTGCTCCATTCAGTCCGACAACCACAATCTACTGTCAACAGTCCATCATCGTGATCCTCCTCCTCCCCCTTCTTTCTCTTCTTTCTCACCCTGGAATTTACCTGTCAGTGTAGAACTCCTTTTTTTGGGAAGATTAATGTCATCTGTTCCAGAGAATGAGAAGAGGAGTGGGAGATGGAGAACTATACAGACAGACAGACCACCGATGGACAGATAAAGCCTCTGATTCAGTCGCAGTCTAACTTCTATCACAAAGAGGTTCCTCCAGAACCAGCAGTGATCCAGAGCCCTGTTCTGAAGCAGGCGATGTGTGACGGCCCTCAGCCTTCAGTGTGTCTTGACATACGCTTGACAATAACATTGTATGGTTGGATTTTTGTTTTTCTCCTTCTTCTTTACCTTCCCCTCCCCCCTCCCACCCCATCGGCTCCCAGCCTGCAGTCCCGGGACCTTCAAGTCCAAGTATGGCGAGGGTTCCTGCTCCCCGTGCCCCCCAAACAGCCGGGCTGCCACCCGGGGCGTCAACGTCTGCCCCTGCCTGACGGGCTTCTCCCGGGCCGACAGCGACCCGCCCGACACCGCCTGCACCAGTAAGGCCCCTGCTCCTCCGCTCCGCCCGCTGCGCACTTCATGTGTTCACAGCAGCAGAGATCCAGTAGATTGGATTGATATTTTACACATTTTTAGAAGATGCGTCAGACAGAGAATACAGAGAGAGTGTGTATATGATTTTTGGAAGACATCGGGTCGGTTTAATTAGGGGTTATCATTGGTCTGGCCCTTATAGAAAGTTACCCAGAATGCCATTAGGCAGCATAGCATACAAAAAGGTCTCCGCAATGACTGTTAAACGCCATGTGCTGCGTCAGGCCTGCAGTCTCTCCCCAGGGCTGACACACACACACACACACACACACACACACACAGACACAGACACACACACAGACACACACACACACACACACACACACACACACACACACACACACACACACACACACACACACACACACACACACACACACACACACACACACACGTGACCTGTGACAGCAGTCCACTGTTCACAGGAACACTTTGGACTGTGACATTGACCGGAGTACAGTAAAGCACACACACAAACACTCAAACACGCAATCCCTCTCTCTCTCTCCCTCTCTTTCTCTTTCTCTCTCTCTCTCTCTCTTTCTTTCTTATTTGTCTCATTCGTATTTCTTTCTCTCTTATTTTCTCTCTCTCACTCCCCTATTTAATCTCCATCTTTTTCACACTGTGTCTGTGTCTTTCCCACTCTTGCACACACACAAAGCCTAGTTGCTGCAGCTCTTAGTCCAAGCTTTGTTCTCTATGTACTGCGTGTATTTTTGTGTGTCTTGTCAGCTAGCCTTGTTCGTGTGTCGCTACAACCAGTGAGTTTGTGGAAGAGTGTGTTTTGTGTGTGTTTGTGGTTTTGGTTGGCCCTATTAAGGACCATGCTGGAAATAAGTATTTTACTTGCACATTCTTTGCAAGTCATTCTTTGGATAACTGTTTTAGCATCTTGATCCAGAAATGAATCAAAGTCCCCAGCAGCCTGGGGGTTAGATGACTGGGTCTGCTTCATTAGGAGGAGAGTGTGGGTGTGGCCTCAGGGGAGAGCGTGGGTTTGGCCTCAGTGAGACAGTAGACGTTGTCTTGGGGAGTAGAGGAATGTTGACACCTGTCGACGCCATAGCGGTAGTGTTACTTAGTTACATCCCTTCCTTCTGCACACCATTATCTGGTTAGGAGTGGGAAGGGTCCATCCCGCGGAGCGCTGGGGAACTAACTCGCTCATACGCCGCTGATTGGTTTAAAAAGATGTCATGGTCACTCTCCCCTGAGACCTTGGTCGTCCTCTTCCAGCCTGCCTTTTTTCAGCAACCTGCTCTCCCACAGCGCACATCTGGTCGTCGTGGAGATAAGCTGGCTCCAGAATATGAATTTCTCAGAGGATGCCCAGGACCTCAACCCTGAATAGTGGATAGAGATACTGTGGATAGAGAGACAAAGACTTTGAACCCTTTGTTGCGTCGTTGTTGCGTGGATGCCGGCATCTGTTCTCAGGCCATTAGCAAAACCAAGTCAGGATGACTGTTGTTTATTTAATTCCTAGCATTTAACAAAACAGCAATGTTTTTAGAGGAACACGCCCGCCCTTTCTTCTCCTCCTCCTCCTCCTCCTCCTCCTTTTCCTTCTTCCCTGTTCCAGCGTGACTCCCTGGGGAGCTTGTCAGGGATGTTCAGTTTGGTTCCCTTCATTCCAAAGATGTTGCTCGGCGCCTTGAAGAGCAGCGATGAGCAGAGGGAGTGAATGTAGAGGCTTTAAGGGGTAGGATGATTCCATTGTAGAGAGAATCCTAAGTAGCTGTTTAAACAGGGCTGCGTTGGTGGGGCGTAGACAGGCTGTAGCGCTTGGCACACAGAGACACACTCTGATCAGCCCTGGTCTGATCTCTTCATTTTAACACATTTACATATGCTGTTGTGTGCGCTTAGGTTACTGTGGGTGTCTGTTTAGCGTATTTCTACATTTGTGTCTTTGTCCGTCTGTGTGTGTGTGTGTTGTGTACTGTTTTTTCTGTATGTTTGTTTGTGTGTGTGTTCTTAATCCGTGTGTTATTATTTCTCAATTTGAAAGAGTGTGTGTGTCTGTTTGTGCAAATCGGCATTCATCTGTCTTTTTCTGTATGTGCATGAGCATGTTATTTGTGTGTGCTGTCTATCTTTTTGTGGGAGTATTTCGCAATGTGAGAATTTGTGTGTGTGTGTGTGTGTGTGTGTGTGTGTGTGCACATTTATGTGGGTGTCTTTCTATATGGACAGTGTATGTGTGTATGTGTGTGGTGTATGTGTATGGCTGCATGTCGAGTGTGTGTGTGTGTGTGTGTGTGTGTGTGTGTGTGTGTGTGTGGATTCCTATGTGTAAATCTGTGTTGATATTCATGTGTGTATTAACATCAGTGTGTGTGTGTGTGTGTGTATCCCAGCCATCCCTTCCTCGCCGCAGAACGTCATCTCCAGCGTAAACGAGACGTCCCTCTCCCTGGAGTGGGACGAGCCTGTGGACACGGGGGGGCGCAGCGACCTGGTCTACAACGTGGTCTGCAAGAAGTGCCTGAGCAGGGGGGTCCCATGCACGCGCTGTGACGACAACGTGGACATCGCCCCGCGGCGCCTGGGCCTGCGCCAGAGGAAGGTGGTGGTGCGCAATCTGCTGGCCCACACGCCGTACAGCTTCGAGGTGCAGGCTGTCAACGGTGTCTCGGGGAAGACGGCGTTGGCTCCGCGCTTCTCAACCGTCAACATCACCACCAACCAGGCCGGTGAGTGGCACCCAGGGCCCGACGGGTAGCGGACAGCAGGATATGGCGAGGCGCTTGGCCTCGCCAATCGCTTGGCCTCGCTGTAGCGCCCGGTGAGGTACGGGTGGAGGGGATCAACCAGTTATCAGTGGAGATGCCCATGCTAGGTAGCAAATATCAGTCAGTTTGTGGGGCAGATATTTTACCATATTTATTTAAAATCCTCCAGAACCATAGAGTCTTAATACATTAGATATTACAAAGAAGAAGCGATGAAGGTTTCCTTTAGGATTTGTTACGACCATGAAGAATGGCACTCTGTTGCCACCTCTAACTGAGTTACTGTCAGCACAGATGAAATATGCCATCACACACGCTCAATGTCAGGTTTATTTCCTTTCCATCGACCGTCATCTCCTCCCATTCTTACATTACTTTACACTCTGTCCCATAACTCAGCTCCACTTTCACCAGCCCTTCCTCTTTATGTATGTAAACACACATATATATATGAAATGTTGTAAATATGATATGTTCACACACTACCATTAACACTTAGCACCTTTAGGTGATTGTCATTCCATCCTGCGTCCTCTGTTAAGCCTGGGCTTGCCCCCCCTCCCAACACCGGGTTTATGGACCCTCTGACACTGATTGTCAATTAAGTTCCATTAGAGCCACACACACAGATCAATAGAACCCGGCAGATGGTGAAGGGGAGACCTGCTGGAGATCAGCTGAGCTGCTGCATGACAAAACCACTTATATCCTGTATTTTCCTGGTTTCTGTTACTCAGTGTGGTGTGTGTTTGTGCGTGTGTGTGTGTGTGTGTGTGTGTGTGTGTGTGTCTGTGTGTCTGTGTGTGTGTGTGTGCGTGTTGTCTGACCCCAGCCCCCTCGGCCGTGCCCACCGTCCACCTGATGAAGTCCACGGCGGACACCCTGAGTCTGTCCTGGCTGCCCCCGGAGACGCCCAACGGAGTCATCCTGGACTACGAGATTAAATACTACGAGAGGGTGAGCCACCGTATAGGTCACCGTCTTATCAGGCTTGGAATGTGCATCCTCTGTTTACGGGAGGGGATTTAGCGGGCAAGTTGCTGGAACAAGATTTCCACCAAAAGTTTATGTATTCAAAATGTAAATAACACTTTCAGAGGTCGATGCTGATTATCGGACTCAAGGAGGTCTTGGTTTTCATATCATGTCTTGATCAAACTGTCCCCTGATGCGAGGGATTGGCCGCATGTATTGAAGACGAATGCATATTTGTTTGGAGACTGCGTTTTGCACGATTCTTTCTTCGATTATGGTGTTGGGATGTTGCTTTGACCTCAGTGCTGTATCAGATGAAATATAGATGTGCAGCTTTAGTAATCACAGTAAAAGGCAGAGAAATATCATCGACAATTCTAAATGAGATACTTAGAGGTTCTAAATCCATAGTGAGAATCAAAGTCAGAACCGAGCCACCCATGATAAACAAGCTGCAATTTCAAACATTGCAAACATTGATCAATTTAGAGCGCATGCAAGCTATTCTTTATTGCTTTGATTATCTTTCTATATCAACAAGCCCAGCTCACTATACGCACCCTCCGAAATGGAGCGTGTGCTCTAAATTTAAAATAAATATATATTTGTGCAAACGTTAATTAAAACACGTTAATAAACTAATTTTGACAACTGAGTGGTCTTAAAGCTGGTGTTTGTGGGGGGGGACAGTCTCTTCGTGTCTTTTATTGCTTGTCATCTTTGTTCCACAATGTCAGCAATCAAGCAGCCCCCCGATGATTAGCGTGACCTTCCCTGGCTTATGGAGAACTAGGAGGGGGTTAATGATCGTTGATGACGTACTCTGCTGCAGGGCCAGGGCATGTCCCACACCGTGACCGCCCAGCACAGCTCCGCCAAGGTGGAGGGCCTGAGGGCGGCAACGCCCTACGTGGTGCAGGTCAGGGCGCGCACCGTGGCCGGCTACGGACGCTACAGCAACCCCATGGACTTCAGCACCAGCCTGCACAGTAAGGAGGGTCTCTCTCTCAGCACCAGCCTGCACAGTAAGGAGGGTCTCTCTCTCAGCACCAGCCTGCACAGTAAGGAGGGTCTCTCTCTCAGCACCAGCCTGCACAGTTAATGCTCAGTTATGGTTCCACGTCGATGCAACGCAATGAGAACACAGACGCTTTGACGCAGTCATGAACCTGTTTTGGTTATGCGTCGGGTTTTAGTAAGCGGACCAATCACAGCCCTTGCTGCTGTGTTGCCTGGACGCAAGGTTAGAATTTTTGGGAGGCATCCCTTGCATTGGACGTAAGGAGGATCCGCAAGGACATAATGGGTTCGTAAACCCCCTTGCGTTGCATCGACGTGGAACCATAACTAAGCCTTAAGGAGGTTCTCTCTCTCAGCCAAGCCTGCACAGTAAGGAGGGTCTCTCTCCACAGGAGGCGCATGTACCACTGATACGTTCACAGTTTACATATTAGTCAGTAGGGATGGGTCGGTCGCAAACGATTCGTTCACAACGAACGAATCCCGAAGGTGAACGATGATAACTGATTCCCAAAACAAAACTGATTCTTTGATTCTTTTTTTTTTTTTTTGTTACATAAAACAAAAATATGGTCACGTAAATAAAATATACAAACAAACAGAGCTCCATCTCCCCGCAACCTTATGTAGATTGAGTCTAAAACGTTCTCAAAGATTCAGCCAATGAGAGTACTACAGCAGGTAGCAATCGCGTTGCCATGGCACATGGGTAAACAAATGACAAGGCACCGCCACACAAGTTAACTAACAGTCGCTCTAAGCTTCAATATCATGCAAGCACTTTATACGTTTTCGTTTTATTTTGTTCTACAACACAACTGCATGCTTTAATTAAGTATTATTTTACCTACCATGGAAATGGTCGAACTGCGTCGTATAAGCCAATGCTACAGAAATTTGCTTATTGTGTGTTCCGAAGCGCACCATGACTGAAAACTTTTTTATTCCCCCTCGTTTCCACCGCGCGTGCGGCTCGATTCGGTGTGGCTTGGCGCAGCTCAATTATATTTGGCCTTTCGTCCACCGACAGTACCCTTATGGTAGGGCAGGCTGTGAAAAAGCCTTATTTGGCGGGCGTACCCAATACTTATAAGCAAAGGGGGGGAATGGGGGGGGGTAATAAACGCAATCTGATTTAACGAACGAATCAAACAAACGAATCAAGCGAATGAATCCTGATAGTGAACGGAACTGAAAGAACTGTTTCCCGGAAAAGAATAGTTTTGCCCATCCCTATTAGTCAGGAATTGCATCAATGTGGCCGTGGGTTAATCCAGGGTGGAATAACCCTGATGGTCTTTCTCTCTCTCTCTCTCTCGTATCACCTAAAAGGTGATACAAATCTTTAGAAAGTTCGCAAAAAAGAAATTCGAATTTGGTTTCCATCAAGTGGTTGGAGCGAAAAACTACACACATTCCAGGGCTTGTCGTATCCTTTTGATAACAAGCTCTCTTAGGTCCTGATATATAATGGAATTGCGTTGTTTTCCATCTAAAATAGCTGTAATGTATTTTTCTTCTTCGATGAGAGCAAGGAAAAGTTTTACCTCTTCAGCGGTCCACACGTATATTATTCACATTGGCCATCTGTTCCATGGACGTATTTAAAGGATACATTGTACATATTTATAATTCGAAATTCGTCGCAGCCTTTATAACACCGATACTCCAGGGTCTAGCATATAACCGTGTTTTCTGATTACAGTTTAATGCATTTTACCAACTCTTGTTTTGAAGGCTGAACAGAAAATTTGACTGGATGTTGGTGTCCATGTATCAGGGATTAATGGACACGGTATAATTAAAGGATATGCAAACATAGACATCCTATATATGATATAGGATGTCTATGTATACAAACGCTTAAAAAAATATATACATATATATTGACGCTACATGTTGATGTCGGCAGGGTTGCTATGGCCGGTCGTTATGCCGAAATCGGAAGGATGTTGTCAGTCCTGTGTGGTCAATGTTCGCAACGTCACAGCTGTTTCGAAAAGTGTGTTTCCGTCTCCCATTTTGCACATTTACCCTCTTTCGCATTCCTCAAAAACCACCTCAAGGATAAACTTTTTTGCGAATTAGAGGATTTGTATGCGAATTTTGGTGTTTCCATCACCGTTTACTGATTCGATACTTCGAAATTCGCATAAAATCAGGGTGATGGAAACGCAGCTACTGTTATACTGTAATGTAACACTGCACCTCTACCACTAATACTAAATGTAGCTGACAGGACTTTGTCTTGTTCACTCTGCTATTGGATGTCACGTTGCAGACGCGATATTTGTCCTTCAATTTCAAAGATGTTGTTTCAATGAATATGTTAATGTTGGGATGTTTACGTTCTCTGCATTACTTGGCAGCAGTACACTATCGTGCATCATAAACCACCGTGACAAAAGTCCCTACAAAGCACATGAAGCAGGTCCCCATAAAGCACAACAGACAGGCTGTGGATGAGAGGCAGGCCTTGGTGTCTCACGTGGGTTTATGGGAGGGTAATTCATAGCCGAATGTGTCCTCACAGGTGACCCCCAGAGGTCGGTGCAGGATCAGCTGCCTCTCATCGTGGGCTCTGCCACCGCCGGACTGGTGGTCATCGTGGCCTTGGTGGTCATGGCGGTGGTCTGCCTTAAGTAAGTCTTTGTGTTTGTGTGTGTGTGTGTATGTGGTGTGTGTTTGTGTGATCGTACCGCTTGCACGTTGAATTGAGTGCTGGACTTCATTAGAGAAAGCTAATGAAATCAAACACTTTTTGAAGGGACACAATATCAAGTACTATTGGTTACAGTGTTTGCATTAGCCCTGCATTGGGTCTTGTGACCACACCGTTTCAAATAAGTGACCTCATCATGCATAACGATGACCTCAGATTTCCTGTCCTTTGAAGGGTATCAAGCTAAATAGATTAAACCTTTGATCTGATCTTGTTTCCTCTCCCCCCAGGAAACAGCACAGCGGCTCAGAGCTGGAGTACACGGAGAAGCTGCAGCAGTACAGTACGTTCTGTTATCATCTGAACGGGTTGTGCGTGACTTTGTACATGCGTGTGGACATTTGATCCATGAGAGCAGCACACCACTAGCTTTGATCGGCCGGCGGTCACCTGACTGGGGCATTTGTCCGACAGAAGTCACAGGCTCAGTCTATGTGGAATAAAAACAACATCACCCGGCCAACTCACACACATGACAACACACTCATACAGAAACACCAAGGTGTCAACACAATGTCAGGTGATACATTTGGGTCAAAGCACAGTGGAGAACAGTGCGATGGAAGCAGATTTACTGCCATGTAAAGCTGCTTTAAATTCTTAAAACTCTAATTTCAAATGTCTATATATGTTTACTAAATATCAAATGAAATAAAAAAAATGCTGTAATGTTAAGTTTCTGAGGTTTCACTTTATGAGGATTTCTGACCT
This sequence comes from Gadus morhua, assembly GCF_902167405.1. Classification (NCBI taxonomy): domain Eukaryota; kingdom Metazoa; phylum Chordata; class Actinopteri; order Gadiformes; family Gadidae; genus Gadus; species Gadus morhua. The sequence goes on along the minus strand of NC_044055.1, from coordinate 29,159,898 downwards.
TAATATGAGTAGTCTCTCATTGGCCCATCAGTAGCTTGAAATTTCGTAAGGTGTAAAACGAGAACTAGCTATCCTGCTCTACAAAGCTCAGACACGCCGTTTTGGAATTTTTCCCTGTATGTCGTCATACAGGGAAATGTTACCTCCCCTTTCCCTACTTTGCCCAATGAGCTAAGACCGTGCGAACGCAAGTGCTGTACTCTTCTGTTTTTATTTGGATAACCGTTCTGCTGTTGGTGTTGGTGGCGCATAACACGTCGGGTTCTCTGACATTTCTGGTATTTCCGCAACGAGACTGTAGTGGGGGTATTCTCAGCAATGGTTTGGCTTTGACTCCCTGAAGTACATGAACCGCGGTTCATGTACTTCAGGGAGTCAAAGCCAAAGTTCCTTTCCCCCAATTCATTCTCAACCATGGCTGAGATAACCTCCACTACGAGTCTCGGAAATACCAGAGATGAGCGTCCGACGTGTTATGCGCCATAACACCAACAACAGAACGGTTGTCCAAATAACAAGGATGTGTACAACACTTGCGTTACAGTCCTGGAGCTCTATATCTTAATAATATCATATAATACATAGATATCTATCATATAATACATATTATCACGGCCAAAAGCTGTGTGCGCCTCCAGACAATATTATGAATCACAAACGACTTTGTCGGGTTCTCCAACGCTTATGGTTCTTCCACTTCCACATCAATCTGAAGTAGCCTGAACTGCGCGCTGCCTGCTGCCGGCTGCCCGCTGCCGGGCGGTAGTGCTTCGCGGCGGTGGTGCCTCGCAGAAACCGGCGGCAGGCAGCATGTCGCAGTTCATGTACTTCAGGGAGTCAAAGCCAAAGTTCTTTTCCCCCAATTCCTTCTCAACCATGGCTGAGATAACCCAAACTACAGTCTCATTGTGGAAATACAAGAGACGTCAAAGAACCAACGTGTTATGCGCCATAACACCAACAGAAAACACTTGCGTTACAGTGTGTGTAATCACACACACACACATTTGGCGCTCACACGGTCGTTTCTCATTGGCGGGCCAAATTCTCTGGGCTGGCAAGGCAGAGAAAGGGGAGGAGCTTAGATCCTTTGTGACGACATATGTGACCACATTCCAAATCAGCGCGCTTGAACCACCTAGTGCTCGTTTTACACCCAACGCAAGTTTTAGCCACTGGGGGACCATAGGCAGGCTGGGGGAACTCATATTTATGTTAGAAAACCGCATAAAGTGAGATTTTCATGCCATGGGACCTTTAAGTACATGAACCACGACATGGAGGAGAAAGGGATGTTGCCCGCGATTGTCTCCCACTGCCTGCTGCCTGCTTTCTGCTGCCCGCTGCCTGCTACTCGCTGCCTGCTGCCCGCTGCTTGATGCCCGCTGCCGCAAGGCACCAAGGCGGTGGTGCCTAAGCGCTGCCTGCTGGCTGTTGCCCGTTGCCGAGGCGGTAGTTCCTCGGCAGCGGGGCTCCGGTGGGAGGCAAACGCGGTCAAGAATCGCGGGCAACAATCCCTCCCTCCTCCATTTCGCGGTTCAGTCTACTTCAGATTGATGTGGAAGTGGAAGAACCAGAGACGTCGGAGAACCCGACGCAGTCGTTTGAGATTCATAATATCGTCTGGAGCTGCACACAGCTTTTGGCCGTGATAATATGTATTATATGATTTATATATCTATGTATAATATGAAATTATTTAGATATAGAGTTCCAGGACTCCCACCGGAGCACCCGGAGTGTTCTAGAATATTTACAGAACACGGCCCAAGCTATGTCCGCCTCGCCATTGCGATGCATCCACTGTAAACAGCGCATGGTACTTTGGCCGCCAGCTGCTCAGGGCCACACCCCCCACCCTCCTCCTCTCTCCTCCTCATTTGCATTAAAGCTACAGACACCGAAACGGCGCGTTTGGGAAAAGCTCAATGTGCGACTGGCTTGTAGTGGCTGTAATTCTGCACCACGGCTGTATTTGGGGAACGTCTTCAAATACTGTGTTAGGGGCCCAATATATCTATATTAAAGCATCCATAAAGAAGCATGCCATGGGACCTTTAAATGAAATTATTACATTAAAAAAATCCATCTTATGGTTATTGTGTTCCCTAGTTTCTCCGGGGATGAAAGTGTACATCGACCCGTTTACCTACGAGGACCCCAACGAGGCTGTCCACGAGTTTGCCAAAGAAATCGACATTTCCTGTGTGAAGATTGAGGAGGTGATCGGAGCAGGTAAGACCTCCTGGTTCTTAAAGAAGAAATCCCGCTTTGTTTGTGTCTCCGTTCCAATGCTCTGGTAATGCTGCGTGTTTACAGGGAGGGATCTTCAAAACCAATCTCTTCTTTATGAAAAGGGTGAGGTCTATCTGTGAGAGAGAGAGAGGGTTATACGTTTTAGATTAAAGGGGGAGGGGGAGTGAAGAAAGAAGCAGGGAGTGGAAGCTATACCTGGTAGTGGTGTCTGCCCCCGCAGCCTTGAGACGGCTGTCTCTGCTTTAAGAGCATGTCGGGTCCTGACTTCACCTCAAGTGACAAACTGTTCCTGCTCATCCACCCCACCTTTTTCTCTACTGTCATCTGCTTCTGTCCTTTACCAAACCTCCCTCTCTTTCTCTCTCTGTCCCTCGCTTGTTTCCTTTCTCTATTTCGATGTCTCTCCCCCTCTCTCCCTTCCACTAACACTCTCACACACTCTCTTAGGCACACTACGCGAAAACCCCAAGTTCCTCACCCGCCCCCTCTCGCCCTCCACCACCCCCCGGCTGCATGCTCGCTCCAGACCCCCCTCCCCCTTCCCCTCCTTCTCCCCTAGCGACCTTGACCCCTGACCTCCTTCTCTTCCACTTCTCCTCCTCAATCCCTCCTCTCTCTGGGTGAACCCCTGACTGTTCTCCCGCGCTCTGGACTCCTGTCTCTTCTCCTTCGAGCAAACCAGTAATGTCCCACCTCCCTCCTCTCCCCCACTCTCTCCCCCTCCTCTCCTCCAACCGTCTCTCCCTCCACCCTCCCCACCCCCCTTTCCCGATTCATCCTCCCACTCCCCCCCCCCCGACCTCTCGCAACCCCCCCGCCCTCTCTCCACCCCCGCCCTCTCTCCACCCCAGGGGAGTTTGGGGAGGTGTGTCGCGGGAGGCTGAAGCAGGCGAGCCGCAGGGAGGCGGTGGTGGCCATCAAGACCCTGAAGGCGGGATACACTGAGCGCCAGAGGCGGGACTTCCTGGCGGAGGCGTCGATTATGGGCCAGTTCGACCACCCCAACGTGATCCGCCTGGAGGGGGTGCTGACCCGCAGCTGCCCCGTCCTCATCATCACCGAGTTCATGGAGAACGGAGCTCTGGACTCCTTCCTTAGGGTGAGACACTGACACTTACTGAAATTAGAAGAAGAAGAAGAAAAGGAAAAAATGGTTGAATTATTTTCTTATTTTATAAAACTAAACAATTTATATTCAATAAAATATGGTATTTCAGATAACATTTGACAATCATAACAATTAATTGAATTCAGCCATTTCTATTCACTTATTAGTTATAAATGTGACAGGTTTTATCAGCATGACGAAAGAAGGATGGATGGAACAATGTGTAGAGCAGAAGGGAAGGCCTGTTGATCTACCTCTATAGTAAGGAGACAATAAAATCGATTTGTATTAATCCCAGCTGGGACATTCAGCTGTCACAGCAAATATACTGGACAGTAACGGGAATGAATCAAACAAATAAAAGGTTTCAAATACGGATAAACATACAAATACAGCAGCGACGAGCCTGGCAACTCACACAGCTCTACAGGGCTGGGATTCCCTCGGTGACAAAAGCTTCAGGGTATATGTGCAGCAAAACACACACAGACACACACACACTCCTGCATGAGCTCAATACCCAGGCACCGAGGGGGGGGGGGTCTGCTACCCCGGCCTTCGTGTGTGTGACAACCCGCAGGCTTTCATCCGCTGACTTTGAGAGATGAAATGTGCAGTTTGGCGCCAGGAGGGCCGCTCTGCTCCTCACTCTGACACCCTGATAGCGATAGTGACTGCAGACTCCCCTCAGCCCTGTGTTGTCCTCAGTGGAGCCTCCAGCCTACTTACTGACTGACTTGCTGTATTTTTTTTTTTTACTGTGAAAGTGTCGTGCTGATGAACACTAATGTGGAAGAGGGGGAGAAAGGGAGAGGCTTGAGAAGGTTGGCTGGTTTCTCTGTGGTCTCTCTGGAGCGTTCTCTTCCTCAAGTAGCCATTTACAAACAGAAACTCAAACTGAACAGCTCTTAACCCAAACCATACGACTACTGATAGAGGTGGTGGTGAGGGTTAGTGATCTGGTGGTGCCGGGCTGCTACACATCTCTACTGTCTACACAAGCGCTAGGCTTGTGGTCAGTGGCACTCTAGAGGCTGTGCTGTCTAAAATGTGTGTCCCCATGCCCCCTCATGCTCCCCCCACGCCCTCCTCAGTCAGGGCTTATGCTCTCTGAAACACACACACACACGCACACACGCACACGCACACAAACACACAGACACACACGCACACAGGCACACACACAGACACAGACACACACACACACACACACACACACACACACAAACACACACACACACACACACACACACACACACACACACACACACACACACACACACACACACACAAATAGATATATATCCAAGAACAGTGCGCAGCACCACCAGCAAGCTGTGGGGAAGCTGCTATAAATCATGGCTTACATCCAGCCATCCCAGCGTATGTGTTCTTCGGCTTTAATGTTGTTGGTGAAACGTGAATGTTTATGGTTTTAATGACATAAACAATTGTTCTCTCTCTCTCTCTCTCTCTCTCTCACTCTCACTCTCTCTATTTCGTAAAGAAACTCCAATTGATTAAATCTGAGCAGTTTCTCCTGACTTCCTGGTAAATACAGTTAGTGGAGATAAAAACGAAAAAAGCACAGCTAAAACCCCGCAGCTGAGACAGCTAGAAAACATGTGCTTGAAACAGAGAAAATGAAGGACATTGTTCACTGGCAGCTTATTAATTGTGGAGTTCCATCCAAATGAGTCGTATTCAGTTGGCCAACTGTCATCCGTTCAAAGTTAGCTTGCCTGTCTGTTTTTTTACTCACAATCACGCACAAACTCCTCCTGTGCAAGATAAAAAGCCCATGTAGTCTCAGCGTTTATATTGGATTCTGTTTGGTTGATTCATCAACTTGATTGTCAAGTACTTTTAAATGTAAAATAGGCTTTGACCTTCCCTCTTGATTCATATCGAAAAAAGAAATTTCGCTGACAGCCCTTGTTCTTGTGGTAAAATCTCGATCTCTTAAAATAGAAACGCTTAAGACACATACGCTTAAGAAAAAAGGGAAAGAAATCAACTTTTGGCAGATGTTAACATCACAGCGAGCTTCTTAATCAACATCGCCATTTCAAGGGTTGATGACAAAAAAGAAAAGCACTAAATGACCATCTAGTTCTACTCACTGAACATTATTGGGTGGTGATGTGTAACTGTTGTGTTTATTGCTGGGGATTAGAGGCTCATTATCTGAGCAGCCATCCAAAGGTCAGCTGTCACGCCACTGACTTGACCGGCACGAGACGCAGTAACACAAGGGATGTTGGGGCTACTGCCGGCATGTGTCAGGGCGGCAGTAGCTCAGGAGGTAGAGAGGGTCTGCTGGTAACCTGAAGGTTGCTGGTTCGATCCACGGCACCTCGGGGATAGACTAACTGCTCCCGACGAGCTGGCTGTCGCCTCGCATGGCTGACTCCGCCGTCGGTGTGTGAATGTGTGCATGGATGGGTGAATGTGAGGCAAGATTCAAGATAATTTATTGTCATTTCAGCCATATACACAGTATACAGTGAAATGAAATAGCGTTTCCCAAGAACATAAGGTGCAACATAGAGCGACAATAATAACAAAACAACAACAACAACAACAACATGCTACATATAACTGCAAACCAGTAAAGTGACTGTGTGGAATTTGTAGTGCGGGAATATAAATATAAATATGACTATGTGTCTGAGTAGTGCGGGAATATAAATATGAATATAATAAATATGAATATAAAGCAAAAGTGCAATAGTGCATAAACCACAGGTAACAGAGATGATCAGGGCCCCGTTTCCCGATAACGATGGATCTTCGCTCGTACGATCATTCTCCCGATGGATCTTGCGATCCATCGATAATTTCTTTGTCGCGTTTCCCGAAACTCCTCTTAACGTGAACGCGCATTCGCTGCACTCACGACGTCGTAGGATTGTAACTGCCTACTGACACGGTGCTGAAATGGGCTCCGTAGGAGGGGGAGACGCAGGAATGTCGCAGGAAAATTGTGTTAAAAAGGGTAAATATATTCCCATCAAGGACAACAGCAGAGTAGCCTACGAAAAAAATAGACTGCAATTATATGAATGCTAAAGACATTAAAACACAATTGATTAGGCTTAAACCGACATATATCAGTCCTAATCCTGAATGCACTGTGCGTTTCACGGCATTTTCCCCCCTTAAATAATTCCTCTTCACACCTGTGAATAACCCGGGAGACGTCCATGATGAGGAATCCACGAAGCCCACCGTCTGGCCCGGTGCATCGTTGAGCGCACGATCGGGAGGTGGAAGTTGCGCTTTAGATGCCTTCACAAGTCCAGCGGAGGGCTCCAGTTTTCGCCGGCCAAGTCATGCGCCGTGATATGTGTGACGGCTATGTTGAACAACATTGCAGCTAAGGCTGGGGTGGCATTGCTTGAACCGGAGGAGGCTGAGGACGATGACGACGAGGAAGATCGGTGTGAGGACGGCCTCCCTCATAACTACGCGGCTGGTTTTCATGCGCGTCGAAGAGTGATTGAGACTTTTTTTTAACCCCCTCCACCCTCCCACATGTCACTAAACATTCCCGTCAACGTGACCAATCCCCACCATATCCCAGCCTTTTGCCTGCTCCTTTGCTTGTTTTTTATAATTTATTTTATTTCTTTATTTTTAATTTTTTTAATTTTTTTTTATCTTTTTTTTTTTTTTACATTATTTTATGCTACGTTTTATGAGTAGCCTACGTCAGTCTGCACAAATCCCCCCACTTTCTCTAACACATTTTGAGTGCCCTGCCTGCGCAAACATTTTCTGATGGACTTGGTGGTGATGGACTTGGTGACAGTGATGTCATCAGTGCACTTACTGGTAACCAGTCACTGATGCTGTGTACTCCTCCAGGTCAATGAAGCCGTCGATGGTTGCTGCTTCCCTAAACATATGCCAGTCGGTGCACATTGTAAAGCACTTTGGGTGGCCAATGGCTAGAAAAGCGCTATACAAAATGCAGTCCATTACCATGTTGAGGTGTCTGGCTGTGTATGTTCCTCGTGTCTTTTTCCTGTAACTGACTTTATCCTCTGGCATATTCTAGCCATTGCTCCCTCATTCACATTCTCATCTATCGCTTCCCCTCTCGTTTACATTTACATTCAGGGCATTTAGCATACTCTTTTATCCAGAATGACTTACAATTAGTACATTTGTCTGAAGAAGTAGATAGAATATTCCGCTCTCTGTACAATAAGGATGTTCATAGAACCAAGTGCCAAGCACTAAACATTCACTAGGTTAACCCATTCCCCGTACACAACAAAGATAGATAGGATAAGGCGCTGCCCAGCGGTTTCTTCTAATGTCTCTCTTCTCTCTCTTGTCTTCGCTATCTCTCCCTCCCAGCTGAACGACGGCCGCTTCAACATGACCCAGCTGGTGGGCATGCTGCGCGGCATTGCGGCGGGCATGAAGTACCTGGCCGACATGAACTACGTGCACCGCGACCTGGCCGCCCGCAACATCCTGGTCAACAGCAACCTGGTGTGCAAGGTTTCCGACTTCGGCCTGTCCCGCTTCCTGGACGACACCTCCGCCGACCCCACCTACACCAGCTCCCTGGTCCGTGTGTGTGTGCGTGTGTGTGTGTGTGTGTGGTTGTGCTTCATCCTTTATATCTGACCGTATTTGAACATTGTGTGTGTGTATCTGTGTCTGTGTCTCTCTGTTTATGCCCGTTTAATTGAGTGCGTTCCTATGATCTCCTTTGCCAGTGTAAAATATGAAGCAGAATGTGTGTGACTGTTATAGCGGCTATTTGTGTAAACGTGCCGAGGCATCTGTGAAACGTCTGCAATTTGTTTGTATGTGTGTTTGTTTGTGTATGTGCTTGCCCACGCTTTAGGGGGATAGGCGAGTTTGTGTCCACAAGACTGTGAGAGTGAGTGAAAGTGTGTATGAATGTGAGTCTGTTTATGCATGTGTATGGGCACATGTGTGTTTCTGTGTGTGCGCGAAAGTGTGTATGTGTGTATCTTTGTGCATGCAAGTGACTTTGTGTGTGTGTGTGTGTGCATCTGACTTTGAGTGTGTGGGTATGTATGTGTATGTACGTTTGAGTGAAAGTCTGATTGTTTGTGTGTGTGTGTGTGTATGTGTGTGTGACTGTCAATGTTTGTGTGTAGACATCTGTTTGTGTGTGTGTGTGTGTGTGTGTGTGTGTGTGTGTGTGTGTGTGTGTGTGTGTGTGTGTGTGTGTGTGTGTGTGTGTGTACCTGCAAGTGTGACTATGGTAATAGTAATACGCATATACCTGTGTGTGTGTGTGTGTGTACGTGTATGTGTATGTGACTGTCAATGTTTGTGTGTGTGTGTGTGTGTGTGTGTGTGTGTGTGTGTGTGTGTGTGTGTGTGTGTGTGTGTGTGTGTGTGTGTGTGTGTGTATGTGTGCGTGCGTGCGTGCGTGCGTGCGTGCGTGCGTGCGGAAGCCATATGTCTGTGCCTATTACGAGTGTCTCCCACGCTGGGTGCTTGTAGTTATAATGAGCCAGGAGCTCACCACCACATCCTCCCTCTGCTGTCTCCCTCTCCCCCTGCCTCTCTCCCCCTGTCTCTCTCCCCCTCTCAGGGCGGTAAGATCCCCATCCGGTGGACCGCCCCAGAGGCCATTGCCTTCAGGAAGTTCACCACGGCGAGCGACGTGTGGAGCTACGGAATCGTCATGTGGGAGGTGGTGTCGTACGGAGAGAGGCCCTACTGGGACATGAGCAACCAGGACGTATGTGGGGTCCAGTCCACCTCCCAACCCCTCCACACACACACACACGCACGCACGCACGCACGCACGCACGCGCGCGCGCAAACATGTACGCACGCACACACACACGCACATACATATGCATATACACACGCACGCAGGCAGGCATAGACAGATGCATTCACGCACACACACACACACACACACACACACACACACACACACACACACACACACACACACACACACACACACACACACACACACACACACACACACACACACACACACACACACAGCTGGCCAGAATTTCCACTCTGCAGGTTCACGGTGCAGTAGGATTCTTGTACGCAGCACTATTTTACTCTTCACTGCTTTATTCAACACACACTTCACACTGCTGCTCCCATCTCCAACATCCCACTGCCTCGCAGACACACATACCAGCCAGCAGACACACACACATACACACACACACTAGCTGACACATGCAAGCAGAAACACACACGCACATGCACAGGCGAGCTTACACACACGTAAGCAGACACACACACACATACAAACCCCAACACACCCACATACACGCATAAGCTGACAGACAGACAGACACACTCGCACAAGCTGACATGCACAGGAAGCAAACAAACAGAGACGCACAGGAACAGACTCACAGACACACAAACTCATAGACCAGAGTGTTGTGTTATCCTCTCATGCCTCATGGATTGCTGTGTTGTCGGGCTATCTCAGCTTCACAGACAGACAGAACAACAACAGTCCAGAGACACACGCTCACACCTGCCTCCACACACTCAGCGGAGGACCGGCTCTGCATCGGGCTCCCAGGAGCCACGCGCTGATAGCAATAAAGCTAGGAGAAAATAAATAAAGTAGATGAATAAATAAACACATAAAAATACAGCCTAGTATATACGGTCGCAGAGACCCCAGGGCTCTGAGGTGGAGGAAGTTCCAGGGAAAAACAGGAACACATCAGAGTAGAATACTTTCATTGGTCTTAACGCGCATTTCCATGTTAGCGGCCCTCGATAAGGAACAGAGTCAACAGACAGGGGAGTTAGATGGTACAACTACCAAAAGGGGAAGGCAGGGATAGTCTCTGGCTGTATGTTATAGTGTTTCCACACAGCTGCTGCCCATACCTATATCTATAGCCGAATAACCAGGCTCAATGCATTAGCTGTTTCATCAACTAATGCCACTTCAATTAGTGAGCTGACACACACCAAAGAGGGTTATTTGACTTTGTACTTTAGTAGACACCTCTGCCAACTGTGTCTCCTGTGTCTGAACTCAATATTAAAGACAGTCCAAGTTAAGGTGCATCCATGTCATCCTTAGTGTATTGGGAACAAAATGTGAAACAGATATGATGAAGTGCGGTATTGATGTTGAGTAAGATTTGGTGATAGGAGTGCAAGCCCATGGAATCAGTATCTCTGGGGGTATATACCCCCTCTTATAAAGACAGAAATACCCAACATTGTGCAACCATTTCTCAAATGGTTGATCCTTGTCATTCACTTGGACATCCCGTGTTATTTTAGTGCCAATTCTAGGGAATAAATACTAATCACCTATATTTCTTATATACTATGTATTTAGTTTAAGTATGCATATTCTGTTGATTTAATTAATTCATTGTGTTTATTTACAAATGTTCTTACTACTCACGTTGTATGTTATATTGTTCTTAAAAAAATAAGCTTATTTAATGCAGTTCTATAAACATTACAAAGAACCTTCACTATAAGAAAACCCTCCTCATCCATCAGCTTCTGTATAATAATGTAATGACCACCAGGTGATGACGGCGGTGGAGCAGGACTACCGGCTACCCCCGCCCATGGACTGTCCCATGGTGCTGCACCAGCTGATGCTGGAGTGCTGGGTGAAGGAGCGCAACCTGAGGCCCAAGTTTTGCCGCATCGTGGGCACACTGGACAAGCTGCTGCGTAACGCCGCAAGCCTCAAGGTGGTCACCAGCAACCAGTGCGGGTGAGGCGTTCATGTAGAACACTTCCTGGTTTTATTATGTATCTGATATAGGGAGGCGTTCATATACTACTAGCTTCTACCACTTCCTGGTTTTGTTACCTTGAGATATAGGGAGGCGTTCATGTACTGCTAGCTTCTACCACCTCCTGGTTTTGTTACCTTGAGATATAGGGAGGCGTTCATATACTACTAGCTTCTACCACTTCCTGGTTTTGTTACCTTGAGATATAGGGAGGCGTTCATGTACTGCTAGCTTCTACCACCTCTTGGTTTTGTTACCTTGAGATATAGGGAGGCGTTCATATACTACTAGCTTCTACCACTTCCTGGTTTTGTTACCTTGAGATATAGGGAGGCGTTCATGTACTGCTAGCTTCTACCACCTCTTGGTTTTGTTACCTTGAGATATAGGGAGGTGCTGCATTCTTCAAGGAAAAGGGTTCCAATCCGGTATAGCTTTTAAGAGACTTTATTTTTTATAAAGTATTTCGGTATGGTAAACTAATACTATGGAGCAAAAGGAGAGGAAGCGTGTTGAACACGTGTGAGAGATATAACTTTAGCTACTTCGAGCCACGGGCAAAGGCCCATGTCTTTCTGCGGGTGTGGGTGAAATCTCTGGCCTGTTTCCTTCGAATCACCCGCTAGAGGACGTCAAGTGGGCGTGACCTATGTAGTTGGCGTGGCCGGGGTGCCATAATGGCTTCGGCTTCTTCACCTAACTAAAGGTGATGCCTTCTGTGGTGGAGCAGCCTTCAATAAGGTCTTGCTCCCCTTGTGGCTATGTATAGTATTTACGGCTTATATGTTTGGTCCTGCTTCCTAGTGGTTAAGTGAGGGTAATACAGCTTGTGTGTTTGAATCTGCTTCCTAGAGGCTATGTGGAGGCAGCTCAGGTTCTTAAAATACGTAACAGAGGCGTTCATATACTACTAGCTTCTACCACTTCCTGGTTTTGTTACCTTGAGATATAGGGAGGCGTTCATATACTACTAGCTTCTACCACTTCCTGGTTTTGTTACCGTCTTTGTTATCGTCTGTTCATGTGCTACAACTACTGACACTTCTTGGTTGTATTATCTATTAATTTCACCTACTTCTACTACTACTACTAATACCACTTCCTGGTTTATATCCATTCATGTAATACTGCTGCTACTACTGCTGCTACTACTGCTGCTACTACTACTACTACTACTACTACTACTGCTGCTGCTGCTACTGCTGCTGCTGCTACTACTACTACTGCTGCTACTACTACTGCTGCTACTACTACTGCTGCTGCTACTACTACTACTGCTTCTACTACTACTACTACTACTACTGCTACTACTGCTACTACTACTACTACTGCTGCTACTACTACTGCTTCTACTACTACTACTACTTATATTACTGCTACTGCTACTACTACTAGTAGTAGTACTACTACTGCTACTACTACTAATGCTACTACTACTACTGCTACTACTACTTCTTCTACTTATTTTACTACTACTACTACTACTTATATTACTACTGCTAATACTACTACTGCTACTAATACTACTACTGCTACTACTACTTCTTCTACTACTACTGCTACTATACTACTGCTACTACTTCTACTACTACTATTACTACTGCTACTACGGCTACTACTACTACTACTACTTCCACTGCAAATACTACTAATACTAGTACTGCTATTGCTGCTACTACTACTACTATTACTATGACTAATTCAGCTATTGCTACTACTACTGCTACTCCAACTACCACTATTTAATCAACTTTAGTATATATTCATGTGCTACTAAACTACCACCACTTCCTAGTTTTGTGGAGGATTCTTTTTGTTATCTATTATTGTGATGAAATGTGATAGTGGGTCTGTTTCTTCCTGCTTTTTAGCATGTTTTTGATATCTATGTACGGGACTTTAGTCTTTCACTGACAGATGGTTGGATGGTTGGGTGGATTGATGGACCTAGCATTAATGTTTTCTATTGATGTCTTAATAAGAACACAACAAAAGAATGATAGATTGGCACATAGATTCAGCTGCTGCTTACATGTTGGTTGTTGTGTTTTTTAGCAATTGCTGAGTATGAGTTCAGTTGAGTTCAACTGTTGACAGCGAACAACAATAACAGATACATTGAAGTAGGCCTACAGTGTCTGCCCGAAAGGTATTATGTTTAGCACCAGTTATTTCAACTATTCATAGGCTATTTTCTGTCACTGACAGTGCTTTTAACTTCTTAATGCGTTCAACTGAGATGTCTATTGCTGTAATAGGGCTTGGCCCTCGTCTTGTTCCTACTCTATTTTGAGAAAGGTAGATTGATGGTTTACTTGTTTGGCTGCTTTAGATGTGATGCTTGAAAATATATAATGATCCAAGCCTTTTCCTCCATCTTATGCTCATGTTTGTTCTTAATTTCTTGGTACCTCGCAACAGAAGCCTTGGATTAGAATTACAGGATGTAGGTCCATCTCTTTGCTGATGTATAATTCATCAAATCAGCAAGCACCCCACATTCCCGGTGTACGATAATGTCCAATTTGCCAGGGACGGCAGAAAGAGCAGAATTCAAACACACTGCATCTCCGCCGCCCAAGCCTTGGCCCAAAGTATCACTTCATTACAGAGGACCGATACGAACACACACACACACGCACACGCACACATACACATACACTCACACAAATACAGGCAAGCACACATACACGCGCATACCCCAAGGCTGATCCCCTTGCCAGGATCCAGGGGCTCACCAGAGCTAATTGCATTCGGAAATGTAGAAGCTGACCCGGGTTTAATCCCCCGTCCACTCTTGATGCTGGATGCTGGATGTTAGGACCGACAGCATCCAGATGAGCGGATGTAGGAGAGGAGGAGGTGAGGAAGTGTGAGTAATAGGAGAGTGACGAGGAGCTAAAGGAGAGGAATGTGTTTAATTAGCTTGCTAATGAGCTTTCTAATGCATCAGTGAAGACGCGCCCAGTGCTGCTATTATGGGGCGGAGGGGACGGGGGGGGTGAGTGCGTGCGTGTATTTCTGCGTGCATGTAGGTGCATGCACGTTTATGCGTGTGCCCAAGTGTGTGTGGTTTTTCTGCAAGCGAACACCTGCAAATGATAGGGTGTGTGTGTGTGTGCATGCGTTAGAGGTTGTCAGAGAGTGTTTACATGGCAATGATTAATTCATTGCCTCATTGGGATGTGAATGTGGAAGTAAATCTGTGCCATCGGATTTCGAAAATATAAAGCAATTGAATTCAATGCACTGAATATTTATGCATTCAAATAACGTATCTCAATTTCACAATTCAAATTCAAACGTCCCCAAATTCAACATACCAAAGTCACCTGCAAACATTCTATGTATGAAATTCAGTGTTTTCATCCGGGTCCCAAGCAAGGAGAGCGGGAATCAGAGCGTCACTCGCTGGTTCTTTCTTTCTTGATACCAACGTTAATTCCAAACAGCATTTTAGTCAGTAGCCTATAATAGGAAATGCTCAAAGGTAAATCAACGTCATTAAACACTGACTATAGCTTTTTATGGAGAGAGAAGCAACGTTGGTAGACCTTACTAAACGCCCAACCAGCATTGTATTGGTCGCTAAAATGCTAATAAAATAAACTATTTAATAACCAAATTTAATAACAAGGGGGGGGATCTTATGTTTTATTTATTTCTTTGTTATAATGCACACCTGTCTTTAGTTTACTGCAGTATGAAATAAACAATGAACTAATGCCTGTAGCCTATGTGAAGCGTGTGTGTGTGTTTGCAATGACTGGGCTGGATTTACATGCAGCGTAAGGGTAATTAGAGGGTTAAAGGGGACCTATTATGCTTTTTCGACTTTTATGACCTATAAACGTTGTTATAATGATTGATAGTCATTTTTAACCATATACAAAAAACGATGTAGATTTTCGGGAAACTCTTCCTCATCTCGGCGCTTTCAGCATTCTCTGTCAACGCTCGGTTTCGTCCTTCCCCGCCCCCTCGCCCCCCTCCTGCCAACCCAACTCCGTTGTGATTGGTTACCTTCCTTGAAGCGTGCTCGCGGGCAGATTTGAACAGGCATATGGGGGCGTGGCAGGAGTGCCTCTTCCTTGGGTCCCCCGATGTAAACGCTGAATTTCATACATTGAATTTTGCAGTTGACTTTGGCATGTCGAATTTGGGGACGTTGAAGATATTTTTCTTTAATTATTTACCGTTATATTTCATTCTGAATTTTTTAACATTGAAAAATAAAGCTGAAAATTATGTACTGAAAATCTAAAGAGTTAAATTCAGAGGCAAAAATCCAGATACGTTATTTCAATGCATAAATATTCAGTGCTTAGTGTTCAATGGATTTTTATTTTCAAAATCCGATGGCACAGATTTACTTCCATATGTGAAGGTAGGAGATAAAGTGAGATGGAGAGAGAGAGAGAGAGAGAGAGAGAGAGAGAGGGGGGGGGGGGGCATCATTGTCATGATAGCATGATGAAGAGTGTTTCGTCTGAAGGTGCGTGTTAGTGATTGTGAGCCTGCAGTCGTGTGTGTGTGTGTGTGTGTGTGTGTGTGTGTGTGTGTGTGTGTGTGTGTGTGTGTGTGTGTGTGTGTGTGTGTGTGTGTGCGCGTGCTTGTGTACATCTGTGTGCGTCACTTGTTCCTCAAGTGGGCTGGATGCTCAGTGATTGTGAGGCTGATAGGGCCAGGCCAGAGCTGGAGGAGGCTGGGCGGATATGACACACCATCCCTTTAAAGTGTATTCAGCGTGCGACAGTCTTAAAGACAAGGACACAGGCTCCTGGAACAGAGGACACTCAGACGCTGTCCAGATAGCTGAGGATATACACAACCGTTGCTTTCATTAGGAGCCCTCTGAATGAGGAATTAGGTTTGGCGCCTGGGTTCAGTGGATTCTGAAAAACTAGGATTTCTTGCTATTGCATGGACTGCCGCCTGGTCAAATCAGATATTTTCCCCCTTTTATCTACTTGTGATCTCAGTTTTTTTTGCCCTTTTATTTTAAGCTAGTTAATGCGAAAATAGCATTTTGTTAGGGAAAATTACCCCGGAACTGGTATGTGGGTGTTGTTTAATTTGCTCCGGCTAAAAATATGTGTGTGTGTGTGTGTGTGTGTGTGTGTGTGTGTGTGTGTGTGTGTGTGTGTGTGTGTGTGTGTGTGTGTGTGTGTGTGTGTGTGTGTGTGTGTGTGTGTGTGTGATCCATGTGTGTGACCCCCCCTGTGTGTGTTTTGCAGGGACCTGTTGCAGGTGGGGGGGACTCTGCCCGGCCACCACAGGAAGAGTCCAGATGAAGGCAGTCAGGAGATCGTCCGTCAGCAGATGAGCCAGACGCTCCCCATCAGAGTGTGAGACGCCTGGCCGGAGGAGCCAGGACGCTCTGAGGATCCACCATGCGGCCTCCAGAAGAACATGAAACCTGAAAAATACCAAGAAACTCTTTTACGTCAAGAGCTGGGTGTGTACAAAATAAATAGAAAAAAAAGTACTGGAAAAAAATGAGGATCGGAAAGGAAGAAACTTATCGATAGAGGAAGGAACCGTTTTGAATGTTTTTTTAGGCGACCTCGTAGAACTGATTCGCGAACGTCCGCCAAATGACTTCCGACAAAGGTAAACTTTGCAGTAACGTGTTCATTATTTGACACTTGTGGATTAGTGAAAATGTCCGTTGAGTGAAGGCCAGCTCTCTTGCGCCCCCTTCTTCCTCCTCAGGTTATGTTTGCATGTCTTGCATGGTTTTATTTTTCGCCGTTTATTTCAGACTTTCCAGTTGGAAATATAGTCTCATATCTGTGACCTGCCTGTGTGGTCACCATGGAGGTGACGACCGGCCGGAAGGCAGACCTAAATGTACAGAATGTTATAACAGTGCCAAGCTGAAGAACTGTTACTTCACTGTAACAGAGCGAGAGACAGAGCAAGAGAGAGAGCTTGACCTCTGATCCAGATCAAGCTCTGCCCTTTCCTACGCTGTGAAGCCCTTCTTTTTTTCTCAGTAATTTTTTTAATCATCTGCACTCTCTTAAATGTCGTCTTCCATGTCGATTGGAGGACTTTGAAATGTGCTCTGTAAAAAAGAAAAAGTATCTAAAGTCTTCTACAGATGATCCTAGTCCTTATACGCTGTAAAACAGGTCCAGTGACCAAGAGACGGAACACGTCATTGAACCGGAACAAAATGGATGCCTTCCCTGGGAAAAAAAAGTGTAAAGATTTTTTTTCTTTACCTTAACAGTTTCTTTGATGCCGTTCCCTATAAGGGATTTAATACCGATCATTTCCAAGTCTTATTTTATTCATATATGCATTGTTTTGAATGCTAGGTTATTACCACAGCAAGGCAGTATTCAGTATTTTTATAAAGGTAGGGGGGGCTTATCTTTTTTTATGCTTGTTTTAATTTTCACACATGGACAAACAACACATTCATAAATAAAAGACATAATCGAGTATTCTGCCCTTGCAGGAAAAAAAAGTCTAGAGTCCCGACCCGGGACTTTAGTTCCCGGTGGATTGGTGTGTTGTGCGTCACTGTGGCCAACACACTGCGGACATGGGGAGTATTGATGTTAAATATCCAGATGAGGACAGCTGCGTGACCTTAATAGTGACCTGCCCTACATGTCGTCATAATCGTAGACTGAGCAGCATTCCTCTTGGCATGTTCCTCCTTGTTTTAAAGCACGCCAGCTCTCAACGCGATTCCAAAGGAACAGGTTGTTTATAATATGCATTCACTATATTTGTATTAGGTCTGTCAACTAGGGGCTCAGAATTATGTAAAACCGGACTGTTCCGCCTCTCAAGACAACATGACGGTTTTAATGTTACGAAGCAAACTCATGAAAAATAAAAAACTGCATTTCAAATTTAGAATATTACGTAGTTTGGAATAAAGAAACAAGACATTGAAAGTACCTCTGTGTCTAATAGGACAGACATTTACCCAATCCAGTGCAATTAAATGGTGTATGAGGGTTGTACAATTAAAGGAAAGGAAGAACGAGACAAAAATGCGCATTTCTCTTTCAGTATTTTTACGATAATCATATGCAAATAAATTATTAAACTCTGATCTTGGATTCCCTTTGATTTCACTTCGGGTTTACTGGACCGGGTTCCAGGTCTTCTGAGGTCACTGTGGGTGGGGGGGCGGGAGTGTGTGTTATGTCCTCACAGAGAACAGCAGCAGCTTTGGATGGTCGTCATTAAGTTATATAAAATTGATCATAGAGCCGTTCACAAACATGTACCCACACTCCTACACACAAACATGTACACATGTGCACACGCACACACACTTACGCGCACACACAAACACACAAGCCAACACACACACTTCATGCCAATTAGCATGAGGATAAAACTCTTTCTGGGATCTGTGCCGTGTAGAAGACGCTTGGAAACGGGGGGGGGGGGGGGGGGGCCGTTTCCAAGCGTTTCCAAGGGGGGAGTTACAACAAATGGCATTTTGTTTGGCTCAAATGTACGAACAGCGAACCAAACACAAATCACCATCGACACCGTACCATCCTTGCCTGAATGGTTTATTTATAATTTGCTGAAGTAAATCGTGCCGCCTTTTAGCTTACACCAAGTTTAGGCTCCTCATCTGGTCTTTGAACCCCAAACCGCCTAATACGCTACAGCAGGGCAGAGATGGCAGGGGAGAGATTGGTGGAGGCCTGCTGACGGGTGGAGGCCTTCTGGTGGGTGGAGGCCTGCTGACGGGTGGAGGCCTGCTGACGGGTGGAGGACTGGGGCCCAAGCTCTCCTGTCGTCTTGGAGTTGAGGTGACTTCTGAATGATGTCCCTGCTTAAAGACCGAGAGGGCAGGGATGTAAGCATGTGTTTTAGGATAGTTTGGGACAAATCCACCAACCAAATCCACTTCATACGGTAGGATTTATTGATTGAGATCTGGTTAATATCTAGGGGAATCTCTGGCTCAGCGTACAGCAAGGACAAAGATAACTGTGGGCTTCCATTTCCCGCCCCGATCCCGGGCCACAACCTCCCAGAGAGATCCTTCTTTTCCCGTCTACTTATCAGAATGAAAGATGGCAGCAGACCTCTAGGAAAATATTTCCTTTTCACCACGGAGACCATTTAGTAATGAGAAATAAAGCGATATGGTTCTGGCGTGGAATAATGAGCACGCCTGACAGGGAAGGGAGAAGAAAAAAGCCAAAACGTGGACGATTTTTCATGCGAGACTGAGCGTTAATGTTGGGCTTTATTTTGCTGTGTTAGCTAGTAGCTTAGCGCCGGTTACACGACCCAGAGTTTATCGTTGAATCCTGACGTCGCCATGATGATCCTAGAGATTAGGGCGAGATTAACAACCAGCCAGCCCTTAGATGTATATTAACATACGCACCAGCAAACAAGACGAAATGCACCAATACACACACAGAGATACACTCACAGGCACATATGACTATTGCCACAAGCGCACGCTGGCAGATTGGCAGTGATTTGTCAGATTTAGCTGTATCTGCTTGTGAACCCCCCCAGCCTAAATGCAGCAGCCACATCCCTTACAAGCTCAAAGCACTCATTTGCCATCCTGGCCAGAGTGAGTTTAATGCCTCCAATTACAGCGGCTCTGCAAGCAGGCAGATTGGGGCTTGGAGGCTTGGCAGGAGAGGTTGCTACGCATCAGGGCCTTTTAACAGAGTAGTGATTTGCTACCGGTGTAGCGGTGTAGCAGCCTGCGCATGCTGCTGCGCTCTTCAATGGAAAAATACCCACTTCATGGCGGTGAAGAGGCAAGCGGCACAGGCGCTCTGCTGAAGCCGGCAGCAGGAGACAGAACACCGGGTTTTGAGCTGCTTAGCGGGATTCCTTTTTCATGCTGTGCACAGAGACTGAATACACGGCAGCCTTTTCTGGCATCACCATAACATTTCAATGTTTTGAGATTATTTTTTTACGAGGCTACTGTATATTCCTCTGGGAGTTTGAGGGAA
>NC_044055.1:29049799-29134799 GCF_902167405.1 Gadus morhua | reverse complement strand
TTTGTGTCCCTTTCTCACTCTTACTCTCCCTCTCTTTCACACCCTTATCCTACCTCTCTCTCTCCCTTACTCTCTCTTACTCTCTCACTGATTCTATTCTGTGTCTCTTTCTCACTCTGTCCTTCCTCTCTCTCACCCTCTCTTTTCTTTATTCTTCCTCTCTCCATAGCTCTCTCTCCATCACTGTCTCTCTGTGGGGGCAATTTCACACGGATCCCAAGACAACTGTGTTAGCTTCAGACAGTAGCGAGCCCTATCGTCTTCTAAATATCTGTGACTATGTGACTGTGTGTGTGTGTGTGTGTGTGTGTGTGTGTGTGTGTGTGTGTGTGTTTGTGTGTATGCGTGCACTTGTGTATGTGTATGTGTGTGTTTGTGTGTGTTTGTGTGTTAATTTGTGTGTGTGCACGTGTGGATCACTTTACCCCACGCTATTTAGAAAGCTGAGTACATTAAACATGAAGTGAAGTTCGAAAAATATGCAAAAAACACCACATATAGCGCAACAAATTGAGTCTGTTCATCTATAATTCTGTCTCAGTTTGTTTTCCCTGTGAACACAATTTGGGGTAAACAAGTCAGATACACTGAAAAAAAGATTGTAGCAAATTCGAAAAAACCACAGGGACTTCTGCACGTCCTCCCCTAGTGCCAAAGAGAGAGAGAGAGAGAGAGAGAGAGAGAGAGAGAGAGAGAGAGAGAGAGAGAGAGAGAGAGAGAGAGAGAGAGAGAGAGAGAGAGAGAGAGAGAGACAGAGAGAGAGAGGGGGGGGGGGGGGGAGGAGGGGAGGGAGAGGGAGAGAGAGAGAGAGGGGGGGGGGGGGGGAGAGGGAGAGAGAGAGAGAGAGAGAGAGAGAGAGAGAGTAGAAACTAGAAGGGCTTGCAGTATGATTTGACAAACAACGTTTTGTTTTTGGTGGCTACTGATTCAAGCAAAGTGTACTTAATTACAAATACAATAATCAAATAACAGTCAAGTCGACCACTAATTGAGCCCCAGCTGTATATAAAACAGATACGCATCTCTGAGCCCACAAGATCTCAGGACCCAAGAGTTCTCCACTGCTCAGAGCTCAGCTCCTCCTGTTCCCAGCGTAGCCGCCGCAGCAGCAGCAGGGAAAGCTTGTTAGCACACAGACATGTTGATCAGGATAATGGAAACTGGGGGAAATGGGAGCCGATTTCAGAGGCATAGAGGGAGAAGGGCTGGGACTGGAACTCGACATGAAGTCAGAAGGCCATTTTTAACTGACTAGTTTTGCTTCATGCACCTCAAATTCCCTTTTCTATAGCTTTTTAATTATGCATTATGAGCATTGTGTGTGACTTCAAAATGCGAGAGGGAGAAATTGTTCTGTCAGGGGATATAATTGAATTAGGCTTATCTCATTTTGTGACATTTGGAATGTACTCCGTGACTATGAATGAATAAAGAATGTTTATACTTTGCTGAAATTGCTGCAAGTTGAACACAATTTTAATGAAAGGATTTTATTTAACAGTTGAGCAAAATCTCCAATCAAAGAACAAAAATTAGAAGTAATGAAAACACAACATTTGCTCGTGTCCAACTGTCCTCTGTTAGCATAACGCTGCCTGCTGGAACCAAACGTATCCACCAACGTATCGCACACCTTCAGGGCCGTAGCACCAAATCCTGGGCCCCTATACTATAGGTACTGCTGGACCCCCCTGCGCCAGGTTGTTGACGGGGGGGGGGGTCCGGAGCGATTGTTGATGGGGGGGGGGAGGGGGGGGAGAAGCGATTGTTGACGGGGGGGGGGGGGGGGGGAGTCCGGAGCGATTGTTGGCGGGGGGGGGAAAGAGATTGTTGACGGGGGGGGGAGGGGTAGAAAATAAAAAAAAAGTAAGATAGATTTTTTTTTGGTCATGGGCCCCCCCTCTGCCTTGGGCCCCCCCACAACTGTCCCCTTTGTCCCCGCAGTCCGACGGCCCTGCACACCTTAAACCCAGACCCAATTTAACATTTCAAACCAATTTATTTCAGCCCTTCTTTGTGCGTTCCTCGCTCCAAGCCTGTCTCGTCTCGAACCAGTTCAAAGTGGACGGCCAGTGGGTGGAGATGGAGCAGGAGGTGGTTCGGTACACAGTTGGTCCTAGTTAATGATGTCTCGCCTGCAGACTTTCTAGAGCCACGGCTGCCAGCAGGCCCCTGGAGGTCGCTCCGAAAGTCGGCGAGCATCTCTGCTCAGTTAAAAAAACGATTTAAACAATTAAATAGGTCAGCACAGCCCAAGAAGCAGACTTGGGAGGCCATTAGACAGAATATAATATATAATAATTAAATATTATAATTATTTGAATTGTCAGTTCATATGATAATAAAGACATAAGAAGGATAGAATGACAGGCAGTCAGACAGACAGACAGACAGACAGACAGACAGACAGACAGACAGACAGACAGACAGACAGACAGACAGACAGACAGACAGACAGATAGTTAGATACGGATAGACGGATAGACGGATAGAAAGATAGTTTGACCGGCACAGAGAGCATCCATCCATGTAAACATACATACATAGAAACATACATAGATACATACATACATACATGCATACATACATACATACATACATGCATACATACATACATACATACATACATACATGCATACATACATACATACATGCATACATACATACATACATACATACATACATACATACATACATACATACATACATACATACATACATACATACATACATACATACATACATACACTACTACAAACACACAAAGATAACCCGTGGGCCCCATTGTCTTAGCTCAGTCATGAATGCCTGAAGCCTCCTCTACTGTACGTCACTGTAACATGTGGAGGGCCGTGACCTCCTGGAGGTGAAACCTTCTGACCTGATGCTCCTAAAATACGAGCCATGTGCTCTGATAGCAGCACCACGGGCTGATGGAGACAGATCAGTATAGACCAGTATAGATCAGTATAGAGTCTAAATCGAATTCTGGAAGTCCCATGACTTTCTTATATTCCAGCTCTCTGTATGCGAGGAGCGTTCCGGACAAGTCCAACATTGATCTCCACAGTAATTAGATGATTAGGCAGGGTGGAAAACAGATTACGGTTCAGGATACACTTTATTAGATTAGGAAAGGGATTCTTGGTCTGGTACTGTGACTTGATATCGGCTTGTTTTGACTTCTTTCATATCTGTGGGACATCCGTATAGGACATAAAGCATCACTTGGCAAATCTATAGTGGTTGACGTAGTTTTAGCTAAGCCAGATATACGTTTAGCTTCTATAATTTTGCTTCTATATTTATCAAGTTGTACTTATTATGTCTTTTGTCCCATTTTTTATATGCTGATCTAACAAGACTTCTCCCATCTCACTAACATAAAAAAAGAAAAAAAAAGAAGTACGATCTAAGTTCACAATGCATACATTTGTCAATCTCCTAAACCTCTGGTAGACAAGCTTAATGATGTCCACTCTTACCAGAGAAAGAGATAAAGAATGAAACAATAAAACCCAAGGGCAAAAACGAGTTTAAACATAAGGTGGGCTCTTTATTGACTCAGGGCTTGCCAATACCAAGCTCATCTCTGTACCGGAGCGCCTTCAATTACCACAGCATCACAGGCCGCCAGATCTGCCATTGTTCATTTATAGTAATGAGTGAAGCCGAGACAGGAGGAAAATGAAGAAAAAAAAAAAGGTGTGGAAGCACATTTTTTTCTTCCTTCACCAAATGAGTGCCGCAAAAATTATGAAATCCACGCTTGGGTGACGTGGCGCCTCAAACCCGGACCAAACGTTATGAGGACAGGTCTAGCAGTGGAGGGGAGGGGTTGCTGGGGGGTTACCGAGACATCTGCTGTCTCCCCTCTCTCCCTGCCGGACTAGGAGGAGAAACACACAGGCCGAGATGGCCAACCGAGGGGCTCCCTCTCTTGCTCTCCCTCTCTCTCTCTCTCTCTCTCTCTCTCTCTCTCTCTCTCTCTCTCTCTCTCCCTCGCTCTCTCTCTCGCTCTCCCTCTTGCTCCCTGTCTCTTCCATGCCACCACATTGAGTCAGTGTGGCCTCGTCCACTCCGAGCTGTATAGTAATGGTCATGCATCATCGCCACCACGCCACCACTGCAACACAACTGACTGCTAGATGCGCTAGAACATGAACAGAACATGTTGTGACACTGTAGAGAGAGAGATACATATATATATATATATATATATATATATATATATATATTAGAGCTGTCAAGCGATTAAAATATTTAATCGTGATTAATCGCATTAATGTCATAGTTAACTCACGATTAATCGATTTTTTTGTCCCATAATTCTTCTCATTTTAATTCTCTTATCAACATGGTGAAGTGCATCGGCTTGCCTTGTGCAAAAGATTTTTTATTGATAACAACATTGGCATATACTGATCAAAACAGGACGATACAGAAAAAGTGCCTACAGTGCAATTAAACGACTGCTTTGAACAAATGTCATTTGAACATAGCAGTCAGGCTACTGCTTCTTTGTCTTGAGCCAAAGAAAAAAAAATAATAATAATTGCGTTAATCGCGCGATAATTTTTTAACGCCGTTAAAATTGGTTTGCGTTAACGCCGTTGATACCGCGTTTAACTGACAGCTCTAATATATATATATATATATATATATAGTACAGCTCTAATATATATATATATATATATATATATACAGTATATATACAAAGAGACAGAGAGAGCGACAGTGAGAGAGAGAGAGATCTTCAAACAGACGGCAATAGGGGGAGAGATATTTTTACATAGAGAGATGTTTGCCAATAAAGACCCTTTGAATTTAGAGAGAGTCCCTGTTCACATGGCTACAATGTTTGCGTAAAAACATGGATGTCTTGCACGTTTAAGCCGACCGTCCAGAAGGACACTGAGTTTTCGGTGCCAGCAAACTAACTCTTTTGAAACCACGGCCCAATTCGGAGAGTCAAATCGCCTAACCATTGATGGTAACGCTTTATATTAATGTCCTTGTCATAAGCCTCGGTTAAGACTCTTATATATAATATGGGTAATAAGACCCTTATTATATGCTTATTGACATTAATTAGTGTTAATAAGAATATCTATGAATTTTAATAATAACATAATAAACATGTTTATTGTGAGATTATATATATTAAGTACTTGTTAAAAACTTATTTTAGACTCTTATGAGTCTCTTATGTATGTTAATAAAAGCATTACAAACCCATTTATTGAGTCTTACTAACGTGCATGTTGAGTGAGTGTGATCTGTTTTGTGCCTCATATCAGAGCCTTTAAAGGCTTTTATTTTGAAGGTAATTGTCAAACCAGAAGTTCTGTTTATGCAAGTTGATGTTGGTTTGACGCAAATGCTTGACGAACGTTTGGAGAACGCGTCGGAATCGTCAGCACCCCAAACCAGGTCTTTGACAAAAAATAAACTGAATGACAAAAGACTCTTTGACACTTCTTGTAACGAGAAAGATCAGCCAGAAAAAATCTCAACCATCCCTTGAGGCCATGAGATGCCTGATTTGAGACGTTTTTTTTAAATGTTGATGAACATGAATATTTTCATTAAGCTTTTAAAGTAAATAAATATATATTTTTCAAAAGAGCTGGCTTAAATTGTGTTCTTGTGCTTCACCGCCGTAACATTGCCTTTACAGTATATGTCGTTTTTTTTAATTTCTGATTTGATCAACCTTGACAATATAGTACTCTTGTTAATGTTAAAATGTGTATATTAAAGGACTTATTAACCTTAAAAACCGTGTTGCAGGGTTGATTTTCCAACGAATTTGTGCAATTTGCTTGTTGGTAATAAAGGTTAACTGTTATGTATTGTACTTAATGTTGTTAGGTATCACAAAACTACGGAAGAGGATTAGGGCCACACATGTAAAAAAAATTAAGTTCTGACTTTAATCTCAGAATTCTGAGAAAAAAGTCAGAATTCTGACTTTAATCTCAGAATTCTGAGAATAAAGTCAGAATTCTGACATTAATCTCAGAATTCTGACATTAATCTCAGAATTCTGAGATAAAAAGTCAGAATTCTGAGATAAAAAGTCAGAATTCTGACATTAATCTCAGAATTCTGAGATTAAAGTCAGAATTCTGACTTTAATCTCAGAATTCTGAGAAAAAAGTCAGAATTCTGACATTAATCTCAGAATTCTGAGAAAAAAGTCAGAATTCTGACTTTAAAGTCAGAACTACGGGTATCTGTAAGGACCAACCTCCGTGGGAGAGACACTTTGCTTTATGCAGTAGGAGGAAACCTATGGAAGTCCAAGAAAGCCACAATCCGGCCCTAGAATGGCGCGGTAAAAGTGCACGTCCCATAGCCAACTCACCAAGCTCACCAAGTCCAGTGTTCAGAATTCAAAGCATTTATTCACAAATACGTTCTATTTTTTTGACAAGCGGAGCCGACAGTCCTGTGCAAGTATGCACATTAGCCATGTGCGCCAAACAGAAGATAGACGCAATGTATAGAACTGATTGTTGTGCATTGTTGTGGATATGTAGGCTGGTTAGTTGTGGTTGTTTGTGGTCTTAGTGAAACAGCTTTGCCTTGGAGTTGGAGAAGTTGGAGTGATTGTGTGAATGTGCGAGAGAGAGCGCACCTGCCGTGGCGATGTTGGGCTTGTTGTTGGCTTATATGTGATCAATGATGTATCTGTCTGATCGTATTAGCTGTATATGGATGGTTAAATAATGTCACAAGAACGGTCATACTGCAGGCTCTTATTTGCAAATGCACTGATTGTGTGCCTGTCTCCGATATGCTATATACCTGGCATTTATTCAGTTCATGTTCTTCTGAGTGCGCAAGAACTGTGCCAATTATTGTCGTGTTTGCATTGTAATGCACAACTTTGCCCCTCCCTGTTATAAAATAACGTGCATCCCAACTTTAGCCAATGCAGGCTCCTATTGCTATACCAGTGTGTTTAACGTGTGTGTGTGTCTGTGTGTGTGTGTGCGTGTGTTGTCATGTAGGCTATAGATATAGATTTATTGTCTTGGCTTGCTTGCATCCATGAAATATTGTAATGTTATGGCCTAGCTGGCTACTGCATATCGAGAACAATCTGGGGATGAGGGCATCCCCGAATATTGACGGGTATTTCGAACACTGCCATCTCAATATATAGCCTAACATATACAAATATATCAGTGTACTAGACACAAATGTATTTTCCACTAGCTAATGGTGGTCATTACATTGTAGTGAAACTAGTAAAGACAACACAGCTTTATGTTACGGCGAAACATGGAGGCACTGCAGCTCTAGTCTCGACAATGCGTTACTTTAGTCTGGTATTTCTCTTCACTGATTGGTTAGACAGCCTTCAAACTTAGTGGTCAAGCAAAGAAGAGGGAGGGCTCGTTCTGCATACCTAATAGCCGGAGTGAATAACTAATAGCCGGAGTTAATAACTAATAGCCGGAGTGAATGACTAATAGCCGCGGCTATTAGTCATTCAAAACCGTACGGAATTCTTGCCAAACCGCAAAGGTTTTGCACTTTTACCGCGCCATTCTAGGGCCGGATTGTGGCCTTCTTGTCTTTCCATCTGGTTTCCTCCTACTGCATAAAGCAAAGTGTCTCTCCCACGGAGGTTGGTCCTTACAGATACCCGTAGTTCTGACTTTAAAGTCAGAATTCTGACTTTTTTCTCAGAATTCTGAGATTAATGTCAGAATTCTGACTTTTTTCTCAGAATTCTGAAATTAATGTCAGAATTCTGACTTTAATCTCAGAATTCTGAGAAAAAAGTCAGAATTCTGAGATTAAAGTCAGAATTCTGACTTTTTTTCTCGGAATTCTGAGATTAATGTCAGAATTCTGACTTTATTCTCAGAATTCTGAGATTAAAGTCAGAATTCTGACTTTTTTCTCCGAATTCTGAGAATAAAGTCAGAACTTAATTTTTTTTTACGTGTGGCCCTAATCCTCTTCCGTACAAAACGGAAAAAAGTAGGTACTATTTTAGCGGTTTGCTATTGATTCCTATTTCCCCCAGAATGCATTTCATCACGTCACGTTGGGGAGACATGGACCAAAGCGGCATTGAGACCCTTGAGAGTAGAGACTAGTAAGAGAGTGTTCAGCAGATTATACAGATACATAGATAAAAACATAGATATCATAAATAGTTAGTATATGCTACACGTGAACCTCCTAAGATGGCGCAATTTGATTGGTTCATTATCTCGGGATATTGGGCAATATTCCATGATTGACATCTCAAACTCGATATTGTTTTCATCACAAAATATCCGCTAATAACAACAAATAAAACGCTAATAAAAACAAATAAATCCCGGCGAAAAGTTTTATCTTGTTTATTTTTTGGAGTGTTCACATGTATACTAAAACCTTTAATTAACAATTATTCACCTCAGGCTCCGTGAATAGTGGGGAATAGCCCCTCGACCTTCGGCCTCGGGGCTATTCCGCACTATCCACTTAGCATTCGGCGAATAATTGTTTATTAATAGCCTAGATAGATAGAAAGCCTAGTCAAGTCTTTATTAATATCAAACAACAAAAATCGTCGGGTATTAATTTGGTGATTTGGCTCACACAGTATAGCCTACTGACCACACAGAACGAGGGAGACTAGTCTGAACTAGTCTGACTGGACATACACAAAATACATCACATTAAAGCTTGACACATGCGTTGACAGATAGATAGATAGACAAAAAGATAATTAAATATGTTCTATTATTTGCCTTGCGGAAACAGCCAGTCCTATGCATGTATGCTAATTAAGCGGGTAAAAGTGTGCCGAATGTTCGGTAATCGCTGGATTTTCGTTTTTCATTTCCCCCGCAATCGGCTTAATCAACTCAATTGCACTTCATTACGGGTGAGGTATGTTGAGGACAGTATAGGACACCGTATCAAGGAAAATCACAGCTCCTATCGATATCTGCGAGAAAAGCTCTTAAATCAACGTCCTGGCTGCTATCTGTTTTAGGGACCGTCTACAAATGACACCCCACATACTGGTGGCATAGACGTTACCATGGAATTGTTTCAGGAAAGAAATCACCACAAATCACTTGAAACATATTTTCTCATTCTGATTGCTGTAGTACTTGCCAATGGTGGGCTTTTACTTACTACGGGTCATTATTTTTTGATATTTTGCATAATAGTGAAACAGGATGAAATTAATACTTTAAAATATTCACCAAAAATCAATAAAACAACATTTTCTCATTCTGATTGCTGTAGTACTTGCCAATGGTGGGCTTTTACTTACTTAGGCCACGTTCACATCTAGCGTTTTTTGTAATAGGGAAAAGTTGAGCCTACCGTTTTGTCAACAAAAAGAAAAGATGGCAGCGTTTTTGGCCCTAAAAGCGCCAAGAGCTTTTTTTCTATCGCCTAGTAACGAATCCATTCTAGACCCGACGTTACTCGCCTACTACGTATCCAGGCTAGAGCCCATTAGACATGTTCTAGATCTCGACATGTTCTGTAATTAAAACTATTAATCGCTCCACCGGCACTTTCCCGAGTGATTTGTCTGCCATTGTTTCTTGTTTTGACAGTTGAGAGTTTCCTTCGTGACAAAGTGTCAATGTTCCGCTTGTGATTGGTCAGTTGCACAAAAGACGCCTGACGTTCAGGGGTACAGTTGTAACAGTCAGGTGTATAATATGTAGCGCCACTAGGTGGCGCCTCCCTCTTTGTTTGGTTACACGAGATAACGTGGAGTGAAGAAGTGCGTGCTCTTCCGCTCTGCTAGACCTAACCTATTTAATTTATCCTAAATGTAGAAATATGTATACTAATTAATTGAATAGGCTGTGTTCAATGTATAAAGTTTGGCTTTAATTAAAAGGAAATGTTCTAAAAATGTTTATCATTATCATAATAATTATGTGTATAGATAAACAATATACAGATATAGACATTAATATTATTTTACTATGGGGGGGAAACAATTCTGAATCAGCAAAAGTTGCTATTGGCAGGTTAGGCTCTTGTCTAAATAAGTGCAGCCCTATTAATTTTTTCTACAATTATTACTGCACACAAGGATATAATATTGATCGTTAATCTCAAATGAGACCAAGATTACATGCTCAAAGGTAAGTAGAGTGAAATGCAGGGGTTAAGGTTATGCAAAGTTTTCGATCACACTTTGTGTGGTACAAAATTTATTTTTATGCTACTGAATTTTTGTGCTTGCTGGCACCAGTGCTACCACTTAAAAAAAATAAGCAAACAGCCCTGGATATGCATTTATAGTTCTTCCTTAATGTATTTACTGTTTTTATATTCTTGCTTTTAACAGGATGAGTTGGATGACACTGCACAGGTCTGGAACACACACACCACCAGGCCATCGAAAAACCTTAACGTCCCCAGCGGTCGGCCGAACGTGATGTTTGCATTACCTGAACTCTATGGGACAAGAGACTTCCTTTCCCCAATTGAAGATGGTGATTTTCAACTGTGCAAAAATGAATGTATCTTTCGCCAGACCAAACCGTGTGATCCAGATCTATATGAACTATGCAACATCTTTATGGCTGAGTCCAATCTCACTCTAGCAACAGATCCATATCAGGCAGTGAATTTGTACATGCA
This sequence comes from Gadus morhua, assembly GCF_902167405.1. Classification (NCBI taxonomy): domain Eukaryota; kingdom Metazoa; phylum Chordata; class Actinopteri; order Gadiformes; family Gadidae; genus Gadus; species Gadus morhua. The sequence goes on along the minus strand of NC_044055.1, from coordinate 29,124,164 downwards.
CCTCAGAGAGGCCATCAGGGCTTCTGTCGAAGTGGCAGGATTTTTTGGTCACATAAGTAATTCACCTTGCTGTCCTTTTCCTTTATAAGTTTCCTTTAAAGTCATAGCTCAACATCTCTAGCTTTTGGCAAATGTTATATTCCTTTAAACGATAGTTTAGAAACACAGAAATTAGGGGGGGCTTTATAGACAAAGCCTGTAAAAAGTATATCAAATGTGTATCATTTTCAGAACTTTACTTGTTAAAACAAATGTATCACTTTTTTCAGTTAGAATTATATTGAACAAAAAAGGTAACTGGCTTCAGTAACTAAATGTGAATACTTATTCTTAGTCTTTCATGATAGAATATCATTGGATTTCAAATGATGGGACCAAAAAAATGGATGTATCTATCGAACTCTGAACTTCTGATGGCCAATCAGTACAAATATTGACATGTTACCGACAGAAAAGCATTTTGAAATTATCTGTGCATTTACAACCTGTAGTTTCAAATACTGAGAGAGGGGTTAAAAAACGACAACACACGCTATTCATGTTTTTGTTGAGACTGGACATTTTTTTATTAATGTAACTATATAACTATATTGCTATCCCGTATGTGGAACTCTGAATAAACAAAAAATTGCCAAACAAGTTTGGTGCCGTTTCCTGATTTTTTCAGGCCATATTTTTCCCTGGCCACATTAGCTAGATGAAAAACTTAACAATGATTTAATAATTGTACTTGTTCAAGAACAATTGACTTAATTGTTCTTGTAATCAGACTAGTACTACTTTTCATACCATGACATGTTCCTGCAGTCTTCTTCTTAATGTCACATGATGTTGCTGTGGTGTCAAGACAGCTGATTGTATACAGCAGGGGGTGCGGTCGTCCTGCCGGTTCAAGTAGGATGACCTGAAACCTGTATAAAATCAGCTGTCTTGACACCACAGCAACATCATGTGACATTTAGAAGAAGACTGCAGGAACATTAGCAATCAAAACAATGTCAGGGTATGAAAAGTAATACTAGTTGTATATTATGTACACTATATTATTATCTACACTAGTAGTTAGTTTCGTCGTCTGAGACGTCTCGCTAGCCTTCGTGACACTCCTCTGGGATCGAGCTCTTTCAACAACAACCGCACATCCTCTTTCCTCACACGCAGTCCATGCTCCCTGCATTTAGCGTACATCCATCGGTACCCGTGAAGCTGTCCTGAGTATTGCAGTTGGTCGCTAATAAAATCCACCAGGACCGACAGGTCAGAGTACGCCTTGCGGCGAGAGTGTCCCCTATCTCGCAGTATCCTCTTCAGATGGTTCTCACTTATGTGGAAGGCGTGCCTACTGCCTACTGGCAAGTATTGATTTGATGTCCGAATATTTGAGGCCAAGCTCAAAATAAACGTTGATAAATCTCCCAAGCTCCATCGTTGTGGTTGTTAGTTTTTCCTCTGACCCGGGAGTTAAATTCTGACCTGGATGTTGGATTATGAGATAATAGTAATAACTACATAGTTAGCTCGTTATTAATTACGAGATAATAGTTATTACGTGATGATAGTTATTACGAGAGAGATTTTGAGATATTATCTCATATGAGCTTCCGTACCGTTTAATACCTTCACACCCCCCTCCTCGTCAGGAGCGATCAGGACCACATGAATATAGGGCCCAGAATTTGGTGCTACGGCCCTGCACACACATTAGTTAATTGACGACGGTTTTGGTGCACGAAGACCACGACACATCGTTGGTTGTTGGTCTTCTTGTGGTTCTAGTCGTCGCTAGGATTCATTATTCTAGCAAAATTCCCAGCAAAGAACATTAGTTCTTAACCACTAATCAATCAACCCAATCATAGCAAGTAAGTTGTCAACCAAGTTTATTTTATGGCGATTTTCAGGACCTATTCACATGTGGTCCTTTTTTCAAATATCTTGTCAAATGAGTGTTGTTGGGAAGTTGAATTTGAAATAATTGACCAATGTTTTGCTTTGGCTAAAGGCATCATATAAATTAATAATCATTAATAATAAAGTATTCTTTCAATTTAGAAAATGACGAAACAATAAAAGAAAAAGATTGCATCCCAAAGAGACTTATGGGAGGTAGCAGGTGGCTTGGAGGCTGTGGTGAGTGAATTTTCCCTGGTTAACCTGCACGGGGCCACCTACAGCTCTGATGTTTGGTGTGATGGAAAATCTACATGTTACGTTTTTGGTCTATCTATGAACTTATTTTGTGTGATGCATATATTGACTGCCTTCTGCTCTCCTTTTGGGTCATTTAAAGTGTGAACGTTAGAGGGTCGCGTGATGCATTTTATTGCCTGCCTCTTCCTATCTTTTCGTGTGTTGTAAATCAGCTTTCAAGCCACGCTTTGATGTATGGGCTTGTTCCACGACCCCCTGGCTAGCGTAAACGAAGAGGGGGTTAGGTGGCACGGCCGCTACCCCCTCCAATGGCATCCAGGGGAGCTTCAGTTGTAAAGATAACCATCTGGTCGAAGTGAATAAGAACTCATTGATTTCAAACACTCAGTGGACTTCTCCCCAGCGTACCTTGAGTATGAAGTAACACGCAAAGAGAAGCTCCCATCTGGGGCCTCAGATTATTGTAATGTATGCCTGTTATGTTGTTTGTTGATGCATGTTGTGATGTATCTTTGTTCGTACTTTTAATACAAATATATATAACCACTAATTGTCAACAGTATTGTGTGCTTTTTGCATCTAAATATCTCATCTGCTTAGACGCAATATCTGACACAGAAATTGCCACGACATTGGTCAGAGTTATGCCTATCACTTTTTGGAAATGAAAATAAATCCCCAAAACACTGGTTGTGGGTGATATGGAACAACAATAGAAGGGGACTCAGAGATGGAGTCCGTGATCATAACAATATGAAAGGCCTAGATTCAACTGCCAAAGATCCAAAGACAGAAAACAAAGAGGTAGCGACACATGGGTCGCATGGGTTTGAGGCAGTGGTTCAAACATCCAGGGCAATATCTGAATTGGAAAATCTGGATGAGGCAATAGATCTGCCTGAGCCCAAACACAATATTTCCTCTCTGTCTGCCTCCCCATCCTCCAATCCGATGTCCCGATTGGACCATCCTGGGGGATGGAAAGGGAAATCCAGTTTGTGGCCGAGATTCTTTCTGGTCATTCAGATACAGAAATGCAGGGACACCTATAAGACAAGATTGAAGGCAGTGATCATCGTTTAGAACATTCTTCTGAGTCTGTGGTTAAAACATCGAAGGCAATGACTGACTTCAACAATCTGGAAGAGGAGCCCAAATACAATGCTGCCTCTCCGTCGTCTTCTGAAGGACAGAGGAAAATCCGAAGGGTCGGCACTGTCCCTAGAAGATTTCAAATCTTTTTGGATGAAAAATCCTGGAACAAAATTTGACCACAGAAAGGGTATCACAAATTGAAACAGTCTTGGGCACATGTTTTGTATGAGAAATTCAACAAACAAAATCATTGCTGTGTCCCTGCTTTTAAATACCAACACATCAAACCGGTAAATAGCAGAAAAATAAATTGTCCATACTTTCATGCAAAAGCGGTGTGCACATTTCCTTCCTGCAAAGCAGTTTATACTTTCTCAATGGCTAAAAAACCCTCAATAAAAGAAAAGAAAGCGTTTTTGACAGTGTGCCGCCATGGAAATGTGGGTCACCTGAAATAACATATATGGAACAGACAGGCGTCAAATGTTAGGAGAGGGAACATTGCTAAAAAAATCAAAGGTGGGCTCAGTAACACCTGCTAAAAACTCCTTAGACAAACCCCTCAAGAGGATATAAGGGCTGGGAACATGACTAGATGTTCCCTCCTCCTGTGAGGAGGAAGTAAAACTGTACCTGGACGCCACAGGGAGTTTGGTATCCAAGATCTCAGACCAGAAGAAGCGTGTTTTATATTATGCACTTGTTTTACCTGGACATGGTCGTGGTGCACCCCCCTTGCCTGTGGCAGAGATGCTAACCAATGACAACACTGTACCCTTGATTGCCTACTGGCTCTTGCAGTTTCTCCACACTGTTCGTCAATTCACTGTGCTGATAGTTCGCCAAGTGGAGACAGACTTCAGCTGGGCACTGATGCAGGCTGTTCTCCTATCCTTCAACCAGGAAAATATTTTTGCCTATTTGAGGAGATGCTTCGCTATTAGCCAGGGCAGACGGCAGATGAAGACCATCCAGAGATATACTGTGCTCCACCTTTGCTCGGTGCATGTGCTCAAGGCCATTAGTGGAATCATTGGTAAGCATGTGACTGACAAAGGTCACAGTAAGATTTTTACTTTTGTGCTTGCCAGGCTGCAGAACACACAAAGTCTGAATGAGGCCATCCAGGTGTTTAGGGCCCTGTGCATCATTTTGTTTGCCAAAAGTAACTCACCTGTTCTAATAAACAGTGTGGAGGAGCTGACAGAGATGATACAGTCAGTTAACTGTGATGTAATGTCAGAGGACCAGGTCAATGCAAAGACCTTCATAATTGAAGACCATGAAGACGTAGATTCCAGGACGATTGTCAGCACGTCTCCGTTTTCGTCTGTCTTCCGACGTGTCTCTGATGATGCTGCCGAAGCAGTGGACTCAGAGCCAAATGAAGAGGAGGACAATCTCTACTACTGCCCTGCCATAGTCCGAACACTCCTGGACAAATACATGTCCATATATCCACTCTGGAGTGGGCTGATGTTGGGGGATCTGTCACGCCATGCTCCACGCCCAAACAATCCATTGACAAAGGAGAAGGAGACGAGGGACCCAAATTGCCACGTGGAGGCATGGTTCGGGATTGTGAAGAACCACATCCTTTAAAAAAAGAAACAAATGCTTCCTGGAGCGTTCCTCAGAAAAATGCACACATCCCTTCATGGCAGGTATGTGGAGCACAGGCTAGGAAATGAACTGCCAGATCAGCTGATTTCCATAAAGGGCAAAATAAATGACATCAGCCTTTCAGAAGAGACATGGGCCAAAATAAATCTGATGGAGGCAAGTTCCAGCTCTAAATCCAGGTCAAATTATTATGCTGCCCCTACCTCAATGCCTACACCAAGAAAAACAAAACAAAGAGGTCGCAGAATAGGTCCAGTTCCAGGACCTGGAGAAAACTCTGACAAGGAACTCTCTGGCAATGCTGAGGACCCATCAGAAGAGGCCAGTGAAGATGGTGATGGCAGTCGTGAAGCCACGTCAAGCACAAAAATACAAGAGTCAGAGGTATTTTTTTAAATATAAATATAGTTTTAAATCATCTTAATTTTATTATATATTTTGATGTATTTCTCCACACTGTGTGTGTAATTTCCACACATGAAGTAATTTGCTTAGTTGATGCTATGGGAGTAATTTGTGTTCAGTGCTTGCAAAATAGTTTGATTGTAAGTAATGAATAAGTGGTTTGTTGACATTGTCCTATTACCTGACCTAGACACAGACTTTTTGGAAAAGGAAGGGGACTGAGGTTGTCATTGCCACAGTTAGGACAAACAATGGTAAATCAATAATTTGCCTGAGGCATAATGACCTCATCTCACTAAGGCCACACAATCTGCTTAATGGTGAGGTAGGTGAACATGCCTTTTTCACACACATTAATTTGCAAAAAAATGATTCCTACTGTCCATAAAAGGGAATTTATTTCTCAAAATGTATTTCTAGGCAATGGAGTTTTTCATTCAAGCCACTCTTTCAAGGATGGGGGGTGTGTGCCGACTGTATGTGTTACATCTCTTCGTCTTTGGTGTAATTTTGTTTGGAGAAACCTCAAAAATCTCAAGCCAAAGTATAAAGACTGTAAGTACAGAATGACTATGAATATGTGAACTCTGTCATTTTAATGATAACATTGTTCTGAAGCATTTAAAAATTTGAAACTAATTTGTTATTAAATAATGTCATAGGTGGACTTTGATCAGTACAATGGTGTGATTGGATTTGTTAATGTAAACAACAACCACTGGCGGTTTTTGCTGAGTAAAATAAGTTGACACACCAAAGTTAAATGAAATGGTGTGTCAACATCATGTATGTATTGTAAATGATTTTTTTTGTGTATCCCTGGACCGTACCTCATGCTCCAACAAGCAAAATATTCATCATTGATCCTGCTGAACCTGAGAGTGATCTGGAAGAGACCAGGAAAGCAGCAAAATGCTTCCGGTAAAAATATTTCCTCTCTCCTTTGTCAGTTCACAGAGTATTATTTCAGATAATGACAGCACCCATTGTATCAGTCACTATGGCCCACACAATGGTCACACTTCTGTTTTTTAACAGCAAATACTTTAGGTTTAATTTAAACGGACAAAAGGATTGGTTGACCTTGGCATGGAAACCTTCCACCATTTCCCACTCAACACAGAGAGATGGAACTAGCAGTGGAGTCATTGTCATGGAGTTGAAGTAAACCATCTCAAACCGCCACTAATATATTCACAAATTCACAAAGTTAAGACGGCAATACAAATAATCCAAAGCTTTCCAGCAATTCCAAAGGAACTCAATATCGATTCTGAATGCAAAAACATTGCACGTTTAAGAGAAGATATGGCAGAGGAGATGCTTCTTGCCGCAGGTAATGTAAAGACGTTGTTACTGTACAATGTCCCATTGATGATACATTTAAAATGTATAAATGTGTAAATTACACATGCTATCTGTTCACAAAGGTTCGTTTTGGGTCTTTTTTAATGGGAAAATCGCAGACTGAAAGTTCCTTCGGCCTTCCAAATCCGAACAAAAGACATTCTTTGGGTAAGTATCACAAGTTCAGTGATAAAATATAAATTGCATTTGTGGTTTCTACAGATCGAATGCGGTAAATGCAACAGATGGTTCCATGCATTTTGTCTTGGAATGACAGCTGCCAGTGTTCCAGAGAAAGACACTGCATGGTATTGTGAAATTTGCCTTTAAGACGAAAGGGATGTACATATTGTAATAGTTATGAATGTTTGAAGATTCAAAAAATGTCTAAGTCTCTTGGCCATATGCTATTCATGACAGTTCTGGTTCTATATTGTTTATCCTACAAAGTTGGATAATTTTGGGGCCATACTACCCTCTAGGGGTTGAAAAAACTAAAGAATAGCGAATAAGAAAATTAAGTTCCACAAAATGAAAGGGGCAAAAAGACAAAGTAAGGGGATATTATTCAACCACGGACATGAGGTTACCAAAACAGGGGAATGTCTATTATGACAACGAATTTTTGAGAAATTATACGATAATGTTATAAGAAATACGGTCACTGGCAACTCAAAGCATAAGAAAATGTATTTTTATTCATTACTTGGCTTTGTTTTTGTTTAAGAGATAGTCTACAGCCATATTTACTAATCTGTTACGAAAAAATGTCTTTTTAACAATGCCTGTGGTGTGTTTTTCCTAATTATTCCCATCCTATTTCACAAAAAAGGTCACCCATAATAAGTAGCAGCTTACCATTAGCAACAAGCCTACTATAGTAAACAGAATGGGAAAATTTCCTTTCGGTGAATATTTCAAATGACCCGTAGTAAGTAAAAGCCCACCATTGGTAAGCACTACAGCAATCAGAATGAGAAAATTTATTTTAATAGATTTTTTGTGAATATTTTTAACTATTAATTGCATCCTCATTTGCTATAATGCAAAATGTCAGCAAATAGTGGCCCGTCATAAGTAAGAGCCCACCATTGGCAAGTACTACAGCATCAGAATGATAAAATGTATTCTTATTGAATTTTGGTGAATATTTTAAACTATTAATTTCATCCGGTTTCACTATTATGCAAAATATCAACAAATAATGACCAGTAGTAGGTCAAAGCCCACCATCGGCAAGTACTACAGCAATCAGAATGAGAAAATGTATTTCTATTGATTTTTGGTGAATATTTCACTATTAATTGCATCCTCATTCGCTATAATGCAAAATGTCAACAAATAATGGCCCATAGTAAAAGCCCACCATTGGCAAGTACTACAGCAATCAGAATGAGAAATTGTATTTCCATTGATCTTTGGTGAATATTTCGAATTATTAATTGCATCCTCATTAGCTATAATGCAAAATGTTAGCAAATAATGACCCGTAGTAAGTAAAAGCCCACCATTGGCAAGTACTACAGCAATCAGAATGAGAACATTTATTTGAATATATAAATATAAATTCGTCCCAGCCTTTATACCACAGATACTCTAGGGTCTATAGCATATAACCGCGTTTTCTGATTACAGTTTAATGAAACAGTACGCTGACAACATCCTAATTAACAAAGCAACTGCAAATTAACCACACGGAGATAACCATGGCAACCGGTCAAACTAATTTTCTTTTTGCGATCATTCTGCTTGCGCATCCGCCTGTTGATAACAAATAATCCCGCTATTGAACGAAGTTAAACCGAGTGAGCGCGACTGCGGTCCACTTTAAAATAAAATAAAAAAAAGGGGTAGTGTTACCATTTACAATTTTTTGTAACCGTTCACACCCCTAATAGCAACAACAAATTTCAGTGTGATTTTTTGTCAATACGCTGTCCTATACTGTCCTCAACATACTACACCCGTAATATAGTGCAATTGTGTTGATTAAGCCGATTGCGGGATGAATCCGATTGCAAAACTGAATATCAAATCTGCTGCTAACTTTTACCCGCTTGCAAATTAGCCATGTGCGCCTAACACAAGAAAGACGTAATGTTGAGAAGTCTGAGGTTTTTGTGAGGTTTTCTAACATAAATATGAGTTCCCCTAGCCTGCCTATGGTCCCCCAGTGGCTAAAACTTGCGTTTGGTGTAAAACTAGCACTAGCTGTTCTGCTCGCCTTTGAAAAAACGGAGGCTCAAGCGCGCTGATTTGGAATGTCTGTTCATGACGTCATCAGGAATCTCAGCTCCTCCCCTTACTCTGCCTGGCCCGCCCAGAGACGTTGGCCCGCCAATGAGACTCGACCGTGCGAGCGCCACATGTGTGTGTGTGAATACACACACTGTAACGCAAGTGTTTCTTGTCGGTTCTTTGACGTGTCTTGTGTTTCCACAACGAGTCGTGGGGGTTTTCTGAGCCATGGTTGAGAAGGAATTGGGGGAAAGGAACTTTGGTTGGACTCGCTGAAGTACATGAACTGCGACATGCCGCCAGTTGCCGCGAGGCACCATCGCCCGGCAGCGGGCAGCCGGCAGCAGGCAGCGCGCGGTTCAGTCGACTTCAGGTTGATGTTAAAGTGGAAGAACCAGAGACGTCGCAGAACCCGACAAAGTCGTTTGTGATTCATAATATCGTCTGGAGGCGCACACAATATGTTATATGATATAGATATCTATGTATTATATGATATTATTTAGATATAGAGCTCCAGGACTCCCGTGTGTTCTAGAATATTTACAGAACACGGCTAAAGGCTGTGTGCGCCTCGCCATTGCCATACATCCACTGTAAACAGAGCGCATCGTACCGTGGCTGCAAGCTGCTCAGGGCCACACCCCCACCCTCCTCCTTGACACGCCCACCGAAACAGCGCATTTGGGGGAAGCTCAATGTGCGACTGGCTCGGAGTGGCTGTAACTCTGCACCACGGCTGAATTTCGGGAACGTCTTTGAATACTGTGTTAGTTGCCCACTAATACCTATATTAAAGAATACATAAAATAGCATGTCATGGGACCTTTAAATCTTTGCAGTGACTGTATGTTGATGATAAAACGGATTGTTCTGCATAAGATGAGTGTCTGCGACTGTGCGTGTGTCCTTTCCGGCTTCGGCATACTGCATGAATATGAAGGCCTTGTGGTTAGTTGTGGTCTTAGTGAAGCAGCCTAGCCTTGGAGTTGGATAAGTTGGAGTGATTGTATACGGGCATGTGAGAGTGAGAGAGAAAACACAGCCGCCGTGGTGATGTTTGGCTTGTTGTGGGCTGTCTGTCAGCATCCGCCGGGTTGGACGATGTGCTTTGTGTATGTGTTAAATGTGGATGGAAACTTTGTTTCCATTGGCGACTTTGTATCAGAATCAACCAACGTGACATGTGGAGTCCCACAAGGTTCGATCTTAGGACCCTCTTTATTCAACATCTACATGCTCCCACTAGGGCAAATCGTGCAAAATAACAATATTGACCATCATTGCTATGCTGATGACACGCAAATCTATGTATCGCTATCACCAAATGACTATCGGCCCATAGATCTGCTGTGCCAGTGCATTGAGCAAGTGAAGGAATGGATGTGCCGAAATTTCCTTCAACTAAATGAGGACAAAACAGAGATAATTGTATTTGGTTCTAAAACGGAAAGGCTTAAAGTAACCCAACACCTTCACTCTCTGTCCCTGAAAACCTCAATGAAAGCCAGAAATCTAGGGGTTATCATGGATTCAGATTTACATTTTTGACAGTCACATCAAATCAGTTACAAAATCTGCATATTATCACCTTAAAAATGTAGCAAGACTTAGAGGGCTCATGTCCACCGAAGACTTACAAAAACTTGTACATGCCTTTATCACTAGTAAGCTTGATTACTGCAATGGTCTCCTCACAGGTCTTCCAAAACAAACTCTGAGGAAGCTTCAGCTTGTTCAGAATGCTGCTGCTAGAGTTCTAACAAAGACCAAAAAATTTGATCATATTACACCAATTCTGAAATCGTTACATTGGCTTCCTGTAGGTCAGAGAATTGATTTTAAAATCATGTTGCTAACCTATAAATCCCTACATGGTTTAGGCCCAAAATATTTAACTGATATGCTTCCACTACATCAGCCTTCTAGACCACTAAGATCCTCTGAGACCAATCTGTTAATTATCCCCAGAGTAAACACAAAACATGGGAAAGCAGGATTTAGTTACTATGCAACAAATAGCTGGAATAAACTCCCAGAGGATTTAAGGCTTGCCCCAACTCTGAGCACCTTTAAAACAAGACTGAAGACTTTTATGTTTGCTATAGCTTTCTGCTAAAATCTTAAATACATTGCACTTTCTAAAAAGCTTTTTTAACTTTGCCTTTATTTTCTATTTTAATGTTTGCATATGTTTTTCTTTTACTTATCTATTATTTTATTTTATTGTATGACAATGTTTATATGTGAAGCACTTTGAGTCTGCCTTGTGTATGAAAAGTGCTATATAAATAAAGTTGCCTTGCCTTGCCTTAAATGTACATCTGTCTGGTGGTATTTGCGGTGGATTGATGGTTAAATAATGTCACACCACGATCGGTCATACTTGCAGGCACCCATTTGCAAGTGCACTGATTCCGTGTACGATAGGCTATACCTGTCATTTATTCAGTTGATTCCTCTTCTAAATGAGCCAGATTGGTGTCAATTATTGTCGTGTTTGCATTGTAATGCCCGCGGAAGGATTGCCACCTTCTTGTGGTCTGGAGGCTTGCGTGCCTCAATGACCCCAAGAGCTATACCGACAGGAGCTTAGGCTACTGGTAGGGTCACCCAAGTCGGTCAGGTCGAGGGATAGAGGTCTGACAAAGTGCAATCCACTGGTCCTCCAGGATGGGGGATGGGCACAGGGCTAACAACCCAGTCCCATAGAAAAAGTATTGTTACGGAAACAGCAACAAAGGATTAAAACACTACTGTGTACAATGGGCCTCCAGAGTTATCGAAAGATAATAAAATTAATGTCAGTAGTGAAAGCCGTAAGGAAGCTACCGACAAGAAGGTGGGTGCGCTCAACACAAAATGCAAGACCAGGATTGGATTCTGGAATGTGCAAACCTTGTACCAAACAAGTAAACTCGCTCAAGAAACTACAGAAATTACAACCTGTATATTCTCAGAATAAGTGAGAGAAGGTGGACAGGAACAGGCAGACACAAAACCAACACAGGAGAGTATGTCCTGTACTCTGGAAGGGATGACAACCAACATCATGAAGGGGTAGCCATCATCCTTAAAAAACGAATGGAGAAATGTCTGATGGAATGGAAACCTGTAAACAGCAGACTCATGAAAGTTAGATTGTGGGGGAAACATATTAACATCACAATCATCCAATGTTATGCACCAACAAATGACAGTGATGAAATAACCAAGGACATATTCTATGAACAGCTCCAAGCAGAATTAGAAGAAACTCCACAACATGATATGAAGATAATAATGGGCGATTTAAATGCAAAAGTAGGCAGCAATAACAAAAACTATGACAGGGCCATGGGGAGGGAGGGCTGTGGCATCATGAATGAAAATGGAGAGAGGCTGTTAGAGTTATGTACCACTTACAACCTTGTCATCGGAGGTACCCTATTCCCACATCCCTCATACACAAACTCACCTTATGTTCCCTCTGTAGGTCAATCAATTGACCCACAGGGGGCGCTATAATTAACAAAGACGTGTTTTAACTCTTCTCTCCTCACTTGAGTATATTTCGAACAAATTGGCCGCCATGATGAAAGTTGTCAAAATCAACATTTCATGTCCACAGGCCACAGATTACGTCCAATCATCATAAAACTTGCCCTATATGATCTTCAGACCAAGCCAAACAAACCTGCCAAACAGCTTTTTCTAAATCGATCGGCCGTGACAGCCAATCAAACTTGTCTGCAAAGCCTGGCTGCCATGTTGAAAGTTGTCAATATCAACATTACATATCCACAGGCCACAAATGATGTCCAATCATCATGAAACTTGCCCTATATGATCTTCAAACTAAGTTGAACAAATGTGCCAAACAGCATTTCCTAATTCAAAACCGTTTGGCCGTGACTGCGAATCAAACTTGACGGCAAAGCTGCCTAACAGGAAGTAAGTCTGTTCTCAGCAACACTTTAACATATCATAACCAAACCTGCTAGATTATGTCCAATCATCATGTAACTTGCCCTATATGATCTTCAGAACAAGCCGAACAATCGTGCAAAACAGCTTTTTCTACTTCCAAACCGTTTGGCCGTGACAGCCAATCAAACCTGACAGCAAAGCCGCCTAACAGGAAGTAAGCCTGTTCTCAGCAACTCTTTAACATATCATAGCCAAACTTGCTACATAGACTCATGACATCATTCTGGGAACAGCCAAACAATTTGGTGACCTTTGACCTCAGGGGGACGTCAAACAACAATGACTTAATTTACCATTCCGCCCATTTACAATATAAACTGTAATTCTTACTGCATCAGATGCTTCATGAACCACCTCAAGAACGGATGCTTGTTAACATTGTGTCTATGTTAGGGATATTGTTCCGAATACCCCTATGTATTTGTATCATTTGTTCTGACGTGCAGGCGATAATGCACCCTTACCTCTAGGTAGGGTCATTTCTCCATTTGGTAAACATTGACGCGTACTCGCATAATGCTGGATTTCATTCCACAAGCTGTCGACATTACCGATTACCAAGACGGTCGTCATGTAGCCACCTAGCCGATTACATCCGACCGATTACGATAAGGTCGTCATGTAGCCACCTAGTCAATTACGTCCGCCCGGCAGAATTAGTTTATCGAGTCCCATTATGCTTGACACCCACATTGCTGCATGCAGCTATATTTCTTATTCTTTTCGTTTACTTGATGCTTTGTCTTACATCAATCTCAGTCATCATTGTGTGGTTAATTGAAGACGCACACAGGATACATGAGCGTACTGGTGGCGAGTGCTAAGCAAGAGCTAAAGTGTGCACAAACAACTTCATTGTGTTCAAAGAATAAAAATGGAAGGGGAAGTAAATTAAATGGAATGAGTCTTTTCATAGTCGCCCCGGAATTCCTCCTGAGAAAAAGGCTCACTCTTCTGTCAGCTCAGGAAGCACCATCAGACGTGACACTGGTCTCGTATAAATCCGACTGCCAACTTGGACATCAACGGACCGGACACTGCCCATCTCTACCGGCCATGACAGCTGTGACACGACCCGTTGGCAAAGAGGCCAGACGCAGTTGTGGATCAAAGATCAGAACAATCTTCCCTTCTTCCAGATTCTGGACTTCTCTCCGCCCTTTTCCTCTGGATTATAGGTTAGGCAAATAGTCCCGAATGAACCGCGTCCAGAAGAGGTCAGCAAACATCTGGCTGTGATGCCACTTTCGTCGCCCAAGGAGCTTACTGTTTGCAAACATGGATTGTGGCGGAGAGGCGTCCCGTAGCCCCATCAGGAGCAAATTGGGTGTGACTGGATCAGGATTAGCGGCGTTTGAGGAAAGATAGCTTAGAGGCTTTGAATTCATGATGCCTTCTACCTCGATCAAGACAGCTTGAAGAACAGCTTCGGAGGTGGTCTGCTTTCCAAGAATCACTCGCAGGGCCGTCTTGGCTGATCTGATTTCACGTTCCCAGACTCCACCAAAGTGTGGAGCCCCTGGTGGATTGAAGTTGCAATCTGCTGATTTGCCAGGTGTTCCTGGAGTTTGGGTTCCATCGCCTGGAAGCATTGCTTCAGTTCTCAGTCCCAGAACGGAAGTTGGATCCTCTGCCTGCCCAGATCTCGAAGGGCTTGCCCCGAAGTGATATAAAACGACAAGATGTAAGCAACAAGCACTTAAAGATGATTCCCCATCTAGGGATGTAACGATATGACATTTTTAGCACGATACGATATCAAAATTAATATCACAATATCACGATATGATATTAACTTTTTTTGAGATGGCTAAATTTAGATTGTGCCCAAAATACCCTAACCACACCCAAGGATGTTGGTCTTCAAATGCCTTCCTCATGTTGGAGGCATTATCTGTTTGGAAACAGAAAATCTTCTCTTTTGGTATTTTCCAAGGCTGGCGAATACTGTCGATCATTTCTAAAATGTGGGCGTGGGTGTGGTCTTCCGGGAAATACATTGTTTCCAAGCAGTGGGACATCAGCTTCCAATCCGGGGAGATGTAGTGGATGGTTAAACTGATGTAGGGTTCTGCTCGTCCACAGGTCTGTGGTTGCTGAAAACCACTCTCCCTCAGACACCTTTTTCTGAACAGTCGCACGCACCTTTTCAAACATCTGGGAATCTCTGAATCCGAAAAGTAAACCCGAGATGGCAGCTTGTAGCGTGGGGCCAGTCTTCTGCATCAAATGCTTGAATCCGCTTTTCAACCACTTGGAAAGGCATCATGTCCTTTGCAATAAAAAATGCCACTGCTTGATCTAATTCCTTTGCCTCTTTTGATTTGGGAGCAAATTTTGCTCCCTTGGCAAAGGATTATTTTATAGGCTGGCTGCTTGGTGGCGCACTTGAAGGACAATCAAATACATTTTTATTGAACACAGTTTTTATCTTAATACATTCTGACTTAATGAAATAAAAAAAGGATTACGATATTTTTATCTGTTAATTATTATTTGAAAAATCGGTCTCAAAATGTATGTTTTTACAGTGCACTCTTCTCACCCCTCCCTCCCTCTCACTATCGGAGGTGGGCAACGTCACCTAAGTCTGACCTAGTATTGATTCCATACTTGTGCGCAACATGCCGTTAGTACACAAGCTAACGTAAAGTTATGGTGAACATATTAAGGATCATTGGACACATTTATATCATCTGTCACGGATGTTCGCCAACCTTACCGTGGATTTGACGATTTTGGCATGGTCTTGTGGATGTTTCTCACGGAGATGATGTGCCATGTTGGACGTGTTTGCCGTTTTGCAAGGCACTATTCTCTTGCAGCGTTTACAAGTCGGCATTCCGTCTTCAAGAACTTTGCAGTCTTCATCCTTTGGATAGCCGAAAAATTCCCACACTGCCGACCTGGTCCGTTTTGGTGGCTTAAATAGCGGAGATGCGTCCTCTCCTGCTATTTCTTGTTCGCCTGGATTCATAATTACTGACCCGTGATGAACCACTTTCTGCTCCAACAAGTAAGCTAGTTTCAATCGCTTTGTTTCACTTTTTCTCTCCTCCAACAGGTAAGCTAGTTTCAATCACTATTCTTTCTCTTTTTATCTCTGCTAGCGTTTTCTCTTCTTGGCTACTGTGTGCATAATGTTGTTGTAACGGACAGTGCAACACTGAGCTGGTTAGTGTTTACAAACAAAGGTCCACGTGAGAGGGGACCGTTGATTTCCAAGGTAGGAGTCATATTTCAGTGGTGTGTCAATGCTTTATTATTTTGTGTGGTGTGGGCTGACTGGGCATACCGTGTTAATTTGAGTGCAACGTTTTAATGACAATGTCGCTCACCAGAGTCGCTTACCATGCAATCTCGCAGCTATCCCACGACACGGTATTACATGAAAAAACGTACGGTTGACATTCGTGGCCTTTTCATATCGCAATATACCGTTTTACGGTATATCGTTACATCCCTATCCCCATCGCTCTTCTGTTCTACGGCCAAGGTGGATGACAAAGGGTCCAAAGCAGTCTATACCTGTGGACCAGAATGGGGGTTTGAACAGACGCAGCCTCACCAGGGGTAGATCAGCCATCTTCGGCACTTCAGGAGAGGATTTCCATCTCTGACACGCCCTGCAGTGGTGCTGATGTTTACGGATGGCTGGTCTTCCTCCTGCGATCCAATACTTGCAAAATTCTCCAAAT
Source organism: Gadus morhua (assembly GCF_902167405.1). Lineage (NCBI taxonomy): Eukaryota > Metazoa > Chordata > Actinopteri > Gadiformes > Gadidae > Gadus > Gadus morhua. The sequence continues at coordinate 29,107,638 of NC_044055.1, read as the reverse complement.
AACCTCTCTTGGCCCGGGTGCAGCCGGGACTCATCGGTGTCCTTAATGATGAGCTGGGTAATAGGATGCTTTGGTTCCAGGATAACTGGGTGGATGATGTCGGGGTCCGGGTCCTGGTATCGTCGTAGCCTTCCTCCTACTCTCATCAGCCCAACATCTGGATCCAGTTCAGGAGAGAGTGAGAGGAGACGACTCTGCCTAGGGGGAGGCTTCCCTTTCTGGAGAGAGTCAAGTTCTTCAGGGAAACATGACGCCTGGGCTTGTTGCAAGATCATGGTTTTGGCTGCTGCACATGTGGAGACTTTGTCAAACTGGGTCAGTGCCTGCTAAGTGGCGGTGACGAGGTCACTCCAGTTTTGATGCTGGGAGGCGTCTGGCACTGTACTGGTAGCAGCAGAAACATTCAGGTACAGAGCAGCTTTCTTCAATTCAGCACTGTCTGTGAGTGGTGATGAGTGGGCAACATCAGGGGCAACAAGCCAGCAAGTCTCATGCTTCTGCAGGAAGAGCGGCCCGGTCGTCCAGCAGTTAGTTTGAGCCAAGTCACATAGTTTCTTGCCTCGGGTAAGGGCATCCGCTGGGTTGTTTGGACTCTCAACATTCTCCATCAACTCTGTGGTAGCTGGGCAGGATACACGATCACAGAGAGCGAACAAGGCTTGTGCATCCGAAGTGGGTAATCGAGGTAAGGTATGGGCTGGGCCCTGGACAGCCCATCCCAGTGCAGTATGCACAGCGATGGGTCCCCCATAAGGTCCAATGCGGACAGCCTCTTTGGGCACCAAAGTGGGCATGATCTGAGGGCATGATCTGAGCCTATAAGGACTAAGGGTCGAGCATGGACAAAGTCCGGTAAGGGTAAGTAGGAATACTCCCCCTGCAGGTCAGAGGCACAACAAGAATCCTAAGCCAAGTTGAGGACAGGGGCAGTAAATGCATTAGCTATAGGGAACCTAATCTTCTTCTTCCGGCTCGCAGAGGATATATGACAGGAGATGGTCTCACCACCCAGGGGAATTACCTCATGCCGCACGGTTTGAGGTTTATGATCTCTTCTGGTCCTTTTAGTTGAGGCTGAGATGCTGCCGAGGTCAGAATGATTGCTCTTTCTGAACCATCGTCCAGGATGGCGTACGTCTGCAGCCTCCGCCAGCCATTGATTAGGAAGACGGGAACTACCTTCAACATCACACGTGCAGATCGGTTTGGCTGATCGATGTGCAGAGTCTCTTCAGTGCAAGGTGCACGGATGAGCACATTGAGAATATCTGCCGTAGTCGAGTTCCCATGGCTTTGTGGGCGTGTGGACAGTCGATGCGCGATATCATGCAGGATGGTGAGATGCAGCTCTTTGCAGATGTTGCAAGGCTTTTTGAGGGTGCATTTATCCGGCTTATGGCAGCGGGCACATCAGTAGTAACGATCATTCTTCTCTATCCATGTTCTCAGTTCTGATTGGCTAAACGCCTTCGCTTTTGGGCAGGTTCCCAAGAAGTGGTCATGGTTGTTACAGTATGGACAGAAAGGTTGGAACTTGGGTTTATCAGGGAAGGACATCCTCTTTTCACGGCCCTGGTGGACACTAGGCTGGCTTTCCACAGTGGCTGTGTTGCTAAGGTACATAGTAGTAGGCATCCCCTTCCTCCCCTGTTCTTCTGGACAGGCTCTCATTGCTCCATTGAAGCAGGGACTGAGACTTGTTGGGCAATACTTTTGGCCCAGGCCTTCAACTGGAGCCAGAGAAGTCTTCTAAGGTGTATGTTCTGCACCATCTTTCAGGATGCCACGGTTCAAACAGTGCTCAATGAGACTGTCCCGGTATGGTAGGGGTAGCTTGGTGAGTAGCCTGTCGACATGAGAGCCACACTGCAACTCACTTCCGCCTGTACCTTCCACTGTTAGTAGCATGCCAATCAATGAATGTACAGAAAGAGAAAAGTCCTGGATGGCATTGCTATCTCCGAATCTGACGGTTTGTGAATGAAGGATACTAGCTATTTCACTTTGGATCAACTGCCGTGGCTGGCCACACTTTGCCTTAAGGGCACGAAGAGCAGATGTGTAGGGAGTTCAGGCATGCATGTAAAACGTTGCTAGCTTGTACACACTGGGCAGCCTCAGGTGGTCCATTAGAACCTGGTACTTGTATTGTTCAGAGAGGTGAGCGTGGATATCTAACAGGTTCTCCAATGCCATATTAAGCAGAACAATGTCACTTTCCTTTCCACGCTCGAAATAAGGCAGTCTTGGCTTTGGGATGCCAAAAGCCGTGGCCACTAATGCTGCGTTTCCACTGCAGGGTGCGGAACGGTTCGGTTCGCAAAGGTGCGGTACGGGTTGAAAATGAGACGAGACGCCTGAAAGGGTCCCGGGAAATTCTAGCTACACACCCCCTCCGTTGATTGGTCGACAGAATCGTCACTTCCGCGCGAAGTGGGGATAAAAACAAACAAACAGTAGCCTCGAGGTATTATTTTTTACAATGAACATGTCGCATAAAACGCTTGCTTGGGTGAACAAGGAGGTGGAGACGTTCCTCTGCATTCTTGGGGAGGAAGACGTGCAGAGGGAGCTTGATGGAGCAGTGAGGAACGAGAAGGTCTTCCAGCTGGTTTCTGGTCGAATGGCGATTGCGGGTTACGAGAAGAACACTGAGCAGTGTCGGCAGAAATGCAAAAAGCTCCGGGCCGAGTATCAGAAGGCCTTTGGTAAGTCCTAACAATCACGTTGCTACACATGTTTACACAATTACGTTGTTTTACGGCTTTATATGATGAAAGTTGAGCTACATCTAACCACACCTACATTGCCACATTTTAGTAATCGGAATTGGAGTGAAATTATGCATTGTGTCTTCCTGCATATCAGTACAATGAGAAGTTGATCAAACAATTTGTATGATGTCCACTATTCCTTTCTGTTACAGCCAAAAGAAGTAGGGCCGGTGATGTTGCAGCGAGCATCCGGGATATGCAGGCATCTGATGAGAGGCGGCAGGAGCGGGAAGAGGAGCGGCTGGACCATAGACACCGGGTCGCTCGAGAGGAGGCCCTACAGGATGCCATCGATGCTAGACTGCATGAGGATGAACGAGCAATGCAGCAGATGGCGCAAGTTGCAGCATTCAACACAGCCTTCCTCCAAACCTTCAGCCAGATGGTGCAGGCGTTTGGACACCGCAACCCTGTGCTGTGCCGTGATCCAGCCATTCAGGGCCTGACCCTTTGAACCTTTTTTTTGTGTGAAGACTTTTTTTTGATGTTTTAATATGTAAATAAATATTCCTGCATTTTTACTGTTGAATAAAAAAATATACTAAAGCAGGAGTTGGTTTCTACACATTTTCCATTTACACATTTGATGGTCACCTTGAAGTTGAGTTTACACACCCACAGTTTGGGATGGCTCACATTTCACACATGGGGAAAGTGGACAGCATTGCTTAACTTTAATTAAAATAGGGGAAACCAGTAAGATGCCTGGCGTATTATATAGGACAATTCTTGGTTCTACGCTGTAAAATCTATACTTAATTTGAAGTTAAGGTTCATATTTAGTTTGAACATCAAAACGCCATATTGCAGTGTTATTTTTAATGCAGTTGCACTTTTGATTTTAGTCAAGTCTCCAAACCAGTCGCCCTCAACTCACTTTAAATAGCATAAAATGTAATCTACATGGAAACACACAGCATCCTCATATTTTCACAAAATATGACGAGGCAGAGATTTAAGCAAAAGGTTTTTATTTGGAAAATATCTACATGTACAAAACTGCAAACTGGTCAAAACTTGAATCTGCATTTATATTTCAATGTTCCAGGAACTGTTGCTGGACAACTTCCATGGTAGCTCTTGGTTTAATCTGTCACGTTCAACTTTTCCATTGTTTTTATTGAGCAGGCTACACTGTGTCGCGCTGCAATGATGTCACGATGTTTACGTATCTGCCACGGCGATCGACATCCGGCCTACCATAAAGGGTACTGTCGGTGGTGGAAACGCGACCTCGGAACTGAGCTGGGCTATACCGCTCCCTCCCTGCCGCACCTTTGCGAACCGAACCGTTCCGCACCCTGCAGTGGAAACGCGGCATAACAGCTCCATGATACTAGCTTCCTCTGATGCCCGTTCAGTGGGCTTAAGCAAGGAAAGAGGTGTGGCTTTCTCAGGAACTGGAACTGAGGGTCTATGACTCTTGGCAGGACGAGGTGCGCACTAAATGGTGGAACGACGGAGGTGAGGGAGCTGCATGCTCTAGACTGGACGTCTGGACTACTGGGTGGCTCCCTTGAGCTGGAGCTCCCTGCTCGGAGAACAGGTCAACAGGTTCACCTGAATCGAATACCCTTGAGCTCATGGAAAACGGAGCCAACTCTTGAGATGGGTTATGAACCCTAGACAATGCTTGCGAAGCAGGTGGTTGCTCTGTGGTCACTTCTCTGTTGAATTATGTTATTAGCCGAGCATCTTCCAATTCTCGTTGAACTCTCCTTAGCCATCGCTGTAGAGTAAGAGATCGGGTCAACCTCGTGCTTGCCTGTCCAGTTCTTGAGCCCTGTCATCTAGGGCTTGTTCTTCCCGGATCTTATTTTGGATCTCTTGCAGTTCTCCAAGTTTTCTCCTCTCCTCAATCATGGCTGCCTGTAAAGAGGTGAGCTCCACCTGGTGACTCTTGCGTGAGCTTCGGGAACTTCCACTGGCATAAGTGTAAGTATAAGAGGAGGCCTTCTTTGACCTTGGTAATGGTAATCCCTTTTGCCTCTAGATCGGTCGGGTCTCAGCCCTTCCTCTGAGGGTGGAGCTGGTTGTTGAGCTGATTGCTCCTCGGCCGCCGATTCGGGCCGGGCATAATTGTGGGTGATTTTTTCTTCCTCTCCCTCTCCCTCCTTGGCTGCTGTAGCTTCCTCCTCTTCAGGCTGTGGATCCGGGTGTTCCAGGTTATATGCTGGTTAGGGGTGGGATTCGAGAACCGGTTCCTACTCAGAACCGGTACCAACTAACCAATTCCATCGGAATCATACGCCTCCAACGTTATCGATTCTTCTTAACGATTCCGCACCACGTTTTCCGGTTTACGCAAAGATTTTGCGACGACCCTGCGCGCGCCGACAACCTTCAAACAACAAGGCAGCATCGTGGAGAGTAGGAAGCAACCGCAAGTCTGGCTCCATTTCACCAAACGCAATGAAAATTCTGCCGTATGTAATCAGTGCAATGCTATCATTTCGTGTAAGGGTGCAAACACCAGCAACATGCTAAAGCATTTGTCTACCAAGCATGGAATTATGTCCCAAGAATGCCATGTGTTCAAAAGCCTGCACACGAGTCAAACAAGCTCCACTGTGTCCTCCATTGACAACAGTAACGTTCACATTACATATCGTGCATTAGCAGCCCACTGTCGCCTTGCAACTGCAGTTTTTATAGTAGTAGTGTCGTAGTTTTTATTAATAATGCCGACCTATACAAATTTCATGCATTTTAGATGATCGCTCTCAGGCAGCTGGCCCCTCGTCATCGGCTTAAGTTAACCCTTTTCACTCCCAGAAAAGGCAGATATGCTTAAATTCTTGCATAACAATTGTTGACGCTCAGTAAAAAAAATAAATCTAAAAGATGCCTATTTAATTAAAGGGGATGTACGTATGTTAACTATTTGTTTACTTTTTATAACCCTTCCTCGAAAAGTGTTAAACTTTAATTCAACGACGTTTGGTTTAAGCTTAGTTAAGCTTACAGTTATTACATCTAAAATATGTATATAAAAGTTTAGTGTTAAATCATAATTTAGCATGTCTTCCTATTTTCTTTTATTACTCATTTATTGTCAGTCTAACTTATTTAGACTATATTTTCTTGTTTCTTGTTCTTGTGTTAATATGTAGAAAATAAAATGGTTACTTTTGGTGCAGAAGACTGTAGAACTCTTTTTTTGCCACTCAATGAACTACTCAGTAATCAGCAAGAGAATTGATAAGGAATTGGATCTATAGGCAGAATCGACAATGCCATTGATATTGATAAAAACTTATCAATTCCCACCCCTAATGCTAGTGCAGCACCAGTCATAGTAGGAGATGGGTCAGCTGCTTGGCTATGATGAGGGAGGCTTTTGGGCTTACTGGAGATGCTCCCATCAGGAGCCGGGGAGCTATAGCGGTCAGGTTTGTGCCTCTCTCGGTGAGGCCTTGAAGAATTGTCACTAGGTTCGGCTGGGAGAGCCCTCTCATCCAACTCTTTTTCGTCTGGTGACTCCATACCAATGCCTGCCAGGGTGTCCCTCACTCAATCTCCAGCTCGAAGGACCATTGTAGGAACTGTAGGGAGGGTTGATGTAAATGGTGAAAATTATGATTCAGGTGGAGTGAGGACTGGCAAGCAGGCAGTGTCTCGGTCAGAAGACAGTGGTAGGGGTGATCAATAAGAGCAGGGAGGAGGCAGGGTTTGATGCAGCACAATTTGGTTCATGGTGGCGAGTGCTAAGCAAGCGCTAAAGTGTGAAGAAACAATTTATAGGCTCCACCCTGTTATGGTTAAACGATGCTGAACCCAAGAGGAGACGGAGACGAAGTTGAATTGAAGAAAAAGGGTTTATTGAACGAGGCGGGGAGGCAGGTATTGGATGAGGTTGCCGGGGAAGGAGCGAGGCAGGCGAACTGGAGCGAAGGATCCGGATAACTGCAGGCAGAGGAAAACAGAGTTGAGTTGTGGTCAAAAACTACAAGAGACGAGAGAGCGAGAGCGAGGTCACACGAATACTGGAGCCAGGCGTGTATCATTACCACAGTAGTGCGTAGTACGATCTGGCACCGACAGCAGGGAATCCAAGGGTTTATGAAGGGGAGTTGATTGGAGATGAAGACCAGGTGAGCATGATTGCAGAATAGGTCCAGGTGTGAAGTGAGACAGACAGGAGGAGTGGCAGACCCATGAGGTGGAAAAACACAGCAAACTGCTGTGACCACAACAGTACCCTCCCCTCAACGGACGCCTCTAGGCGGCCTAGGCCTCTCTGGGTGAGCCAGTTGGAAGTCACGGATGAGGGAGGGGTCGAGGATGAGACCCCGCGAAACCCAGCTCCTTTCCTCTGGCCCATAACCCTCCCAATCCATGAGGTACTGATGCCCCCTGCCCCGACGACGAATGTCCAGTAACCGCCGGACGGTGTAAGCAGGGTGGTCGTCAATCAAATGGGGAGGAGGGGGGGGAACGGCCGGGGGGGAGAGGGGGCAGACGGAGACTGGCTTAAGGCGAGAGACATGGAAGGTGGGGTGAACGCGCATGGCTGGAGGCAGCTTGAGAGTGACAGCTGAGGGGTTGATGACCGAAACAATAGGGAAAGGGCCAACAAAACGAGGGGTTAACTTCTTGGAGCCAGTCTGTAAGGGGAGATCCTTGGAGGACAACCACACCTGTTGACCCACCCGATAGGCAGGAGCAGGGGCCCGGTGGCGGTCGGCAATGCTCCGGTTCTGCTCAGCGGAGCGCAGCAGAGCGGAGCGAGCGTCCTTCCACATCTTGCGGCAACGGCGGAGATGGTGTTGAACCGAGGGGACGGAGATGTCATCCTCCTGGGCGGGAAACAAGGGTGGCTGGTACCCCAGGGAACATTCAAATGGGGACATGCCGGTGGACGCACAGGCCATGGAATTGTGGGCATACTCGATGCAGGAGAGATGGTCTCTCCACGCAGAGGGGTTGCGCGCAGCCACACAACGAAGTGCGGTTCCTAGGTCCTGGTTAGCTCTCTCAGCCTGCCCATTAGTCTGTGGTTGGTATCCTGAAGACAGGCTGACAGAGGCTCCAAGCGCTCGGCAGAAGGCCTTCCAAACCTGGGAGATGAATTGGGGACCACGGTCGGAGACGAGGTCAATGGAAATCCCGTGGAGGCGGACGACATGCTGCACAAGCAGCTGGGCAGTCTCGGTGGCAGTTGGGAGCTTGGGAAGGGCAATGAAGTGAACTGCCTTCAAAAATCTGTCAACAACAGTTAGTATAACAGTGTGGCCCTTAGAAGGAGGAAGCCCAGTCACAAAGTCAAGCCGATGTGAGACCAGGGCCGACCAGGAACAGGAAGGGGACGTAACAAACCAGCAGGAGCTTGATGGGAAGACTTGGCCCGAGCACAAACCGTGCAGGCAAGCACGAACGCCCGGGTGTCAGCGTCCATCGCTGGCCACCAAAAGTTCCTCTTCAGGAGGGACAGGGTGCGGACCACACCAGGATGACAGGCAAAGCGCGATGTGTGGCCCCACACCAGGACTTGGGAGCGAACCGCACTGGGGACGAAGAGACGGTTAGGAGGACCGTTACCCGGATCTGGTTCAGTGACTTGGGCCTCCCGGATGAGGGACTCGATCTCCCAGGTGACGGCAGCGATCTTGAAGCAGGAAGGAGAGAGGATAGTGTCAGGGAGGGCCGGTGCGTTCTCAGTGTTGAACTGACGTGAGAGGGTGTCAGGTTTGACGTTACGGGAACCGGGACGGTAGGTGAGGGTGAAATCAAAGCGCCCAAAAAACAGGGACCAACGGGCTTGGCGGGAATTAAGGCGCTTCGCTGTCTGGTTGTAGGACAAGTTCTTGTGGTCGGTCCAAACCACGAACGGTTGTTCTGCTCCCTCAAGCCAATGTCGCCATTCCTCCAACGCCAGTTTCACAGCCAGCAGCTCTCTGTTACCCACATCATAGTTGCGCTCTGCAGGTACAAGCCGGCGAGAGAAGAACGCGCAGGGGTGAATCTTCTCGTCAGAGGCAGAGCGCTGGGACAGGACCGCCCCCACCCCCATGTCAGACGCATCGACCTCCACGATGAATTGCCTGGAGGGGTCAGGTTGGATGAGAATGGGGGCCGACGAGAAAAGTCTTTTGAGGTCAGAGAAGGCAGTCTCCGCCCCAGGTTTCCAGGCAAAAAGGAGGGCAGGAGAGGTGAGACGAGTGAGAGGGGCTGCAACCCTGCTGTAATTACGGATTAATCTCCGGTAGAAATTTGCAAACCCAAGAAACTGCTGAAGTTTCTTGCGAGAATTGGGAATGGGCCAGTGTGTCACAGCACTGACCTTCTCAGGACAGGTCCTCACTTGTCCGCTCTCTATGATGAACCCAAGGAAGGATACAGAGGTGACACTGAACTCGCACTTCTCGGCCTTCACATATAGTTTGTTCTCCAACAGCCGCTGAAGAACTTGTCGGACATGCTGGCAGTGCTCCTCCTGGTTGCGAGAAAAAATATGTATGTCCTCTATATAGAAAAAAACTGAGCGGTTGAGAAAGTCCCGGAGGACGTCGTTTACAAGGTTCTGGAACACGGCAGGGGCATTAGTGAGACCGAAGGGCATGACAAGGTATTCAAAGTGGCCGAGGGGGGTGTTAAAAGCAGTCTTCCACTCATCCCCTTCACGGATACGCACCAGGTGGTAGGCATTGCGTAGGTCCAATTTCGAGAAGACTGTAGCTCCCTGCAGTGGCTCGAATGCGGAACTGATGAGGGGTAGGGCATACTTGTTCTTGATTGTGATGTTGTTGAGACCCCTGAAGTCGATGCATGGACGAAGAGACAAAAAAGAAACCTGCACCAACAGGAGAAGAGGAGGGTCTTATGATGCCGGCCGAAAGAGACTCCTTGATGTACTTCTCCATGGCCTCCCTCTCAGGACGGGACAAGTTACACAGGCGACTACTGGGCAAAGGGGCGCCGGGGAGGAGATCAATGGGGCAGTCATAGGGGGGATGAGGAGGCAGGGTGAGCGCACGACACTTGCTAAACACCTCTCCTAGGTCATGATAGGTTGGGGGAACCAAGGAGAGGTCGGGGGGTACATGGGGCGAGGAAACATCTCCCTCTGCTGGAGACAGGGCAGACTGAAGGCAGGTGGAATGACAGAAAGTGCTCCAATTCACCACCTTGCCCGAAGACCAGTCGAAATGGGGGTTGTGCCGCTTGAGCCAGGGGTGACCCAGGACCAGGGGAGTAAGGGGAGACCGGATGACATGAAACTGAAGTGTTTCATGGTGATTACCAGAAACAATTAATTCAAGGGGCTTAGAACGATGAGTAATAAGGGCCAGGTGGCGGCCATCTAAGGCGTTAGCTTTTAGAGGAGAGGGTAACTGATGCCAACCTGAGATGCGAAACCGACGTCGATGAAGTTCTCATCCGCTCCCGAATCCACAAAGACCGATACTGGAAGGGGACGCCCGAGGAACAGAAGAGTGGCATCCAGCAGCGAGCGTGAAGAGAGAGGAACGGGGACGGAGGGGGCGTGGCTCAGCAGGGCCCCGAGTCTCACTGCTGAGCCCGGTCTTTTGGCAGTGACGGACAGGTGGAGATGAGATGCCCGGGCAGGGCACAGTACAGACACACTCCGGTCCTAATCCGATGAGGCCGCTCCGCTTGGGTGAGACGAGTGCGCCCCAGCTGCATGGGCTCCTCTTCGGTGACAGCTCGTGTCACGGGGGCAGAGAGAGCAGCTCTCGGGAAGTGTGGAAAACGTGAAGCAGCGAGTGCCGGGGGCACAGAACTGCCTGTCCTCTCCCTACACCGCTCACGTAGGCAATTATCCAGCCGAATGGAAAGGGAGATCAATTCGTCGAGAGTGTCGGCCTCCTCCCTAGTAGCCAGCTCATCTTTAATTGACTCAAAGAGACCGGAAATAAAAAGCCAACGTAGAGACTTGTCGTTCCAGCCCGACCTGGCTGCATAGGTCCTGAACTCGACAGAGAACTCGGCTACGCTACGGGAGCCCTGACGCAAGGAAATAAGCCGCTTGGCAACGTCCCCTCCCTCCACTGGGTGATCAAAAACCTTCCTCATTTCAGCTACAAAAAGGTCAAAGTTTTCATTAACTGGGGAATCACTTTCCCATAAAGCTGAAGCCCATACTAAAGCATTGCCCTTAAGTGACCCAATAACAAAAGCGATCTTAGCTCTTTCAGTGGGGTAGCTGAGGGGCTGCTGACTGAAAACTAAGGAGCACTGGATCAGAAAAGCTCTGCACGTAACCATTTCCCCAGCGTAGCGCTCAGGGGCAGGAATGAGAGGCTCACGAGCAGGCAGTGGAGGCGAAGTGGCGAGGGGGACCAGCAAGTCCAATTGTGCGTCCATCTGTGTGACTCAGGTAGCGAGACTCTTAAAGGCTTCCATAGCGTCCCGGAGGGCGTTGCTGTGCTCAGCAACCAGAGCGCCTTGGGCGGCGAGAGCTCCGCGGATGCTGTCAATGTCCGCTGGGTCCATCTTGGCCAGATCGTTCTGTTATGGTTAAACGATGCTGAACCCAAGAGCAGACGGAGACGAAGTTGAATTGAAGAAAAAGGGTTTATTGAAAGAGGCGGGGAGGCAGGTATTTGATGAGGTTCTCGGGGAAGGAGCGAGGCAGGCGAACTGGAGCGAAGGATCCGGATAACTGCAGGCAGAGGAAAACAGAGTTGAGTTGTGGTCAAAAACTACAAGAGACGAGAGAGCGAGAGCGAAGTAACACGAATACTGGAGCCAGGCGTGTATCATTACCACAGTAGTGCGTAGTACGATCTGGCACCGACAGCAGGGAATCCAAGGGTTTATGAAGGGGAGTTGATTGGAGATGAAGACCAGGTGAGCATGATTGCAGAATAGGTCCAGGTGTGAAGTGAGACAGACAGGAGGAGTGGCAGACCCAGGAGGTGGAAAAACACAGCAAACTGCTGTGACCACAACACACCCCTCCCCCAACAGGTGAGCTGGGCGTGGCCAAGTGGCAGGTGGCAAAGGTATTTTTAGGACGGGCAGATTCAACACATTCATTGTGTTCAAAGAATAAAAATGGAAGGGGAAGGAAATTAAATAGAATGAGTCTTTTCAACAAGCAACCATGCAACGACATCAAAGGCCGACTCAACAAGGCAAGAAACACATTCAGAATGATGAACAATGTGTGAAAGTCCACGAAGTATAGCATCAACACCAAACTCAAGTTATACAAGAGCTGTGTTCTCTCCACCTTATTATACAGCTCTGTATGCTGGAGGATGACAGAGAAAGACCATTCCAAGATCTATGCATTCCACACAAGAAACCTCAGAATAATCGTACGTATCTTCTGGCTAAACACCATCTCCAACCAGCAATTACTTTCTCGGACAAACCAAGAAAGTATAGAGACCATCATTACAAGAAGGCGGTGGAGATGGATTGGACACATCATGTGAAAAGAACAGGATTACATTACAAGAACCGCCCTAAACTGGACACCTGAAGGCAAGCGAAAGAGAGGACGACCCAAAGAAACCTGGCGTCGAACAGTGGAGAAAGAACTGAAAGCCATGAAGCCGACCTGGAGTTCTATCCAAAAGCTCGACCAAAACAGACAGGAGTGGAGATCCTTTGTTGCTGCCCTACATGCCAGTAGGCATAAAGGGCAGTAAGATAAGATAAGATTGTAATGCACAACTTTGCCTCTCCTTGTTATTAATCAACTTGCATCCAAACATCATCAGCCAATGCAGCCTCCTATGTCAGTGTTGCTTTAAAATATATAGCATATCGGACTATCAAAAAATGTTAAGTGTGTGCTTGTGTGTGTTGGCATGTAGACTAAATACTGATTGTCTTGCATCCAGGGAATATTGTAATGTTATAGGCCAACTGCAAAATGTATATCGTATTGTGCAACACTCGGGAGATGGAGACCCCCGAATATTGACGGGTATTTCGCACACTGGGTAAAATAAAGCTTAGAAATAAACACTAGGCAAAGATGTTGTTACTGGAGCTAGTAGGCTACCATCAAAACGTGGGATAACTAATCTGAAATTTGATTACAACGTCGGGGGTAAGATTTAATTTGGGATTATCTAGGGGGGATTTCAAAGGTGGGACTGGCAAGTTAGCCCATAGCTAGCATTATGCCATCTATTTCTAGATCTTCTGACTGAAGTTTACCGGTACTTATCTGAACGACATAATCGCTAGCATAAGTCACTAGATATAAAGAAAACGTTGACTTTCACTCGGTGCTATTCACTGACAGTAAAAATAAATAAAAGTATTGTTATTGCATTCACTGCTGTACATTGAATAGCTCCAGCGCTCGTTGCTGCGTTGCTAAGTGATAGCAACTCTCCACTCATTCACCTCTGACCATGCATTTAATTGGCTTTGACCGCCATCAGTGCTCGGCAATTCCTCATTCGCCCTCTCACATCTGACAGGTTCGAAATTATACAGCTGTGGGCCATCATACATGTTATTTGTGGTTCTTGCCATTTCTTCGAAGCCATAGTTCTAGTACTAGGCTGAGACTACCTTCCACCACGTCTCCCCAACGTGACGTCATCGCCGAATAGCTTAGAAAACACCTGTTACTTACTGCCAAAAACGCCATAAACTGGACTTGAAAACAATTTGAGACATTTTATAAAAGATACACATATTTTGAGTGCTTTATGCACCAATTAATCAAAACTTCTGGTTAACCTGCACGTAGGCCTTTAATAAGCATATTTCCCACTTTAGATCCCTCACCTGTCAAATGCTTAATTAACTGTTTAATAAAGGACTTATTGACCTTAATAAGGCTTGTTCCCGCTTTAGATCCCGTACCTGCAAAATGCATAATTAGCAGTTTAATAAGGATTTATTAACCTTAATAAGCATTGTTCCATAGAGATATTTTACTCTTAATAAATTAATTATGAAGCAGTTTTTACCTACAACAAAATATGCTTACTAAAGGTTTAACAATTACATAATACATAATACAGAATAGGTACGTTTTTAAGACTCAATTAATGGCTTTGTAATGCGTTTATTAACCACTATAATAAGGCTATTATTGATGTTTTAAGCAATAAATAAATAGTTAACAAGTTTCTTATAAGTGCTTATAAATATCTTATAATCTCACAATAAACATGTTTAATATGTTATTATTAACACTTATAAATAGTCCTATCAACAATAATTAATGTTAATAAGCATATAACTAACTGTAACTAATGCTTATTAGAAGGACCTTAATATAAAGCGTTACCCCTTTCTGACACCTTTCCTTAACCTTTGTGGAAAACGTCATCGGGTCAGGGCAAGATGAAAAGATGCTTCCTTGCGACAGTTAATAATTAGACTCCACTATTCCCAACCAACGTCATTGCGAGTATTGCTGACGTAAGTCTCTAGCGTGAAAATACAATTTTCAGAAGATGGACTACAAAAAGTGCGCTTTCGATCCTTGCGTTCTTTTTGTATTGATTATTCTATCAGGTTATCTCCTTTCCTTTCATAGGTTAGGCAGGTGTAACCTTTGCAAAAGGAGGTTTAAAGGTTGCATCGAGGCAACTTTCCTTACCATTTTTAGAATTCAAACAACCTTTCCTCAAAGTATTTCCGGGTCATCTCGTTAAGAAAGGAAATTTCGTTAGCAGAGAGCTGAATCCGTAGAGGCCCTAGGTCCAAGGATGAAAAAGAGAAAAACTCCCCCACCTGCGTTTTAAGGATTCATGAGAACCCTTGATACGCAAAAGATGACGTCATCGGGATAAATGATAACATTTGCAAATATGTGTGTTGAATGTACAAAGTTATCAACAATCTGACATCCCCTTCACTCAAAGAATTTGTACAAGTTTGAACATCCACATCCTCACACAAAGCAGCACAAGAATGGAAAACCATTCCAGCTCACATTAGGGCGCTGGACTAACATCAGTATTTTAAATTGTATCTGAAAAAGTGGTACATACACAATCAGATGTGTGACCATTAAAACATTTAGGCTCAGTAATTATTTCACAATTAGTGCGTGACTTCCCTTGCTGCCACCTGCTACCTTTTTCCACCTTGCTGTGTGTGTGTGTGTGTGTGTGTGTGTGTGTGTGTGTGTGTGTGTGTGTGTGTGTGTGTGTGTGTGTGTGTGTGTGTGTGTGTGTGTGTGTGAGAGAGAGAGAGAGTGTGTGTGTGTGTGTTTTAAGTCTTTGTCTAAGCTAATCACTTGTGTAACGTATAACTATTTTATATCAATCCTTTGTCTTCATTGTGATAATGGAATAATGGAAAACAGGAATGTTTAATTAATGTACCCTGTCCCTAAATAAATAAATAATCGCCCCAACCACTAGGTTTGCCATGTTAGATTTCCGTTTTTGTTTGAGTTAATTTGATTTGTATTATTTTTGTAGCATCCTCCGAGGTAAAAAGTCATTAACCTGTCGGTAAATATAATTACTAACTGTACATTAAAAAGTGTTATTGTTAACACTTTATGTGAAGGTGTATACATAAGACTGTCATAAGACTGTCTTCACACTGTCATAACCATGACATGACACCTGTCATGAACATCATGAATAGTTATGACTGTCATAAAGTGTCATTCGGTCAATTATGTCACGTTTAATGCAACATTGACATTGTATGAGATGTCTTTGTTATGACAACCTGACATAAGCTGAGACAAAATAACTTGTCGATGTCTTTGTTATGACAACGTGACATAAACTGAGACAAAATAACTTGTAGATGTCTTTGTTATGACAACCTGACATAAGCTGAGACAAAATAACTTGTCGATGTCTTTGTTATGACAACCTGAAATTAACGAAGACAAAATATCTTGTCGATGTCTTCGTTATGTCGACTTGACATAAACCAATAACATGACCTGTCATAAACATGTCATAGTAGGCTTAATAATCAAATGTAAATAAACTATCTCGATTTAGGTAAGATCACATTAAACTGTCTTATGCAGAAGGTTTAGACATTGATTGTCATGAGACCTTTATTATACTGTCATGAATGATTCTGTTTGCCTCAAATAAAGTGAAACAATTTGGACATTTCAATAACATGTCATGGAGCGTAATTACACTGTCTAATGCCTTTACAACAGGCTCATGAATGATTCTGTTGGCCTCAAGTAAAGTGAAACAATTTGGACATGTCATATGTCATTAAAAGTTACTTCACTGGCTAATTTTGACATTGGCTGACAAGAGACCTTTATTATACTGTCATGAATTATTCCCTTTACCTCAATGTGAAACAATTTGGACTTTTCAGTAAATGTTATTACACTTAACAGTGTGCAGTAGTCACAAATCATAAATGTAACATGAAGCATTTGGGTATTACATGAGGAAAATACCTAAACAAAAGCAATATAAGTCCAGACAGTCTCTTTTATTTACATTAAGACACAATACAAAAAAGGTATACAGTTGTGGCCATAAATAAATAAGAACCACTTAAAAAAAGCACTTTCCAGTCCTTAAATGAACAAGTACGAGAACAAAACAGTTGCAATAAAATAAATAATATTTTAAACGGCTGCTCAAAATAGATGAAAACAAATCCAACCATAAACACCAGATGTTTTGTTGAGGGGATTGTGAGGAGATATTCACTGATTTGAACAAACTTTCAGTGTTTCTCATGCCCTTTGAACCTAGAACCCATGCCCCTTTGAACCTAAAACCCAAGCCCTCAAGTATATTTGTACATTATCGGGAGGAGCTTGCCCTTTTTTTTGATTTCAGTTATGACCGCTGCCATATCCTTTGTAATAGCATTCCTGCAGCGCTCTGCGAAGTCGGCCTTCTTATCATCGTGCTCTCTATTGAGCTCTTTGAAACGATCCGGGAAGGTGAGGAACAGCTCTGCAATCACAGCAGTCCTGGCAATTGTGTTCCTGTCTACCTTCAGCTTTTCAAAAGCCTTCTTCATCGAGCCATATTGCGAGATTCTTTTCATTGTCTTTTCATACCGCCGAATGACTCCGTCCTTTGTGGTCACCTAACAAGAAAAAAACAAAAAACAAAAGAAATTTGTCAGGATCCATTTTCAGGCTGTTACGTATTTTAAGTACATAAGCTGCTCCCACATAGCCATTAGGAAGCAGGATCGAACCCACAAGCTGCGTTACCCTAACATAGCCACTAGGAAGCAGGATCGAACACTTAAGCTGCAATAACTACTCCAGCCACAGATGGCAAGCACCTTTAGGCAGGGGCGGAGCCACTACGTCACCCCGGCACGCCCACTTCACATAGGCCACGCCCACTTGACGGGCAGTAGCGGGTGATTCGAAATGGAGAGGACAGAGACTATAGGTAACTGCGGAGAGAACCGGGCTTAAGCCCGGGGCTTGAAGCTCACGATATTGTCCCTCACAGGCGTTAGATACAATTCCCTACCTTAAGCTTCATAGTTACCATACCGAAACATGCCTACTTTAACAAATAAAGTGAGTTAAAAGTGACCATGGATTGGACCACTTTCTTCAAGAAATAACGCAAGAAGGCATACATTGTTGAGTTGCACCCTATAATGTATGTAATATAAGCAGATAAGAAAGGATTTTACTTTTCTCCTGGTATATTGTTCATCCCCCTTTCAGGCTGGTTATATTAGATTTAGCTCCTTTTATATGCCCGTGACTAGCAATGGTGCCATTGCCAGCCTGGAAGTACCAGCACAGAAAAGTAGTGTCCTTTCTTAACTGCCTCAGAGGTTTTTACCTAACATAACCAGCCAGGATGGAGGATGCAGATTTAACCACTAAGGTAGGTAGAATCCTTCATCTACTTTGGAGGCTAGTTACACTGCCCAGCCAAAAAGAAAGTCACCACCTGGATTTTACTAAGCAAATCGGAAAGAGCCTTCCATCCGTCAAAAACTGCAGTGATATGTTTCAGTTGGCAACAAGTTATTTAACCCTAACTGATGCAGTGAATAGCTTCTTATTTCTTAAACAACCATGTCAGAAGACGTATGCTGTGGTTGGGGAAAAGATGTCATTGTTTCAGAACTGTTAAATTATTGGGTAACCCTTCCTTTTACCACTGGTAATATAATAAGAAGGTAAATACAGATGTAGTTACCCGGTAAATACATGGTAAATTATAGCGTATTACGGTGTAATTACCACTGGTAGTAAGAAGGAAAATACTGAGGAATTACAGCTGTAGTACTAAGTAAAACCTCCACTATTACCCATCAACTCAACTAAGTACTGTGTAATTGTAACTGTTTTAGGATGGTAATAACTCCGATATTGTGTACTTCCTAGGAAATAAAGCAACCAATTCTTAGTAACACCTATTAATTCAAGTTGCAAATGTAGTTATCCAAGGTTTATATTAACAGCCCAAGTTGATGTAACAGCCCAATGATGTACTATCTAGAAATTAGCATAGTACATTCCATAAAAATTACTTTTTCTTAGTTATTATTCATAGCAACACCCATTTAGAAAGGGTTTATTTCGATTTACCACTATGGAATTACTTACCTGGTAACAACCTCCGCAGGAGCAGTTTTCCTCTAGTATCATGGTACATCTTCTTAACTACTGGGTACGTAGCCGTTTGTTTCCATGGTATTACCAGGTTCTTACCATATAATTTATAATAGATGCATTCCATTGTCCATGCAGTCAACACAAACTTGTACCATGTACGTTCTGCGACGTTACCAAGTAAAACACGACAATTTACCCAGTAAGTAAGCTGAAACTGTACTGTAAAAGGAAGCCTCGTTTGTTTCCATGGTATTACCAGGTTCTTACCATATCATTTGTAATACATTATTCCCTTTTCCATGCAGTCAACACAAACTTGTACCATGTACATTCTGCGACGTTACCAAGTAAAACACGACAATTTACCCAGTAAGTAAGCTGAAACTGTACTGTAAAAGGAAGCCTCGTTTGTTTCCATGGTATTACCAGGTTCTTACCATATAATTTGTAAGACATTTTTCCCTTTTCCATACAGTCAACACAAACTTGTACCATGTACGTTCTGCAACGTTAGCAAGTAAAACACGACAATTTACCCAGTAAGTAAGCTGAAACTGTATTGTAAAAGGAAGCCTTGTTTGTTTCCATGGTATTACCAGGTTCTTACCATATAATTTGTAATACATTATTCCCTTTTCCATTCAGTCAACACAAACTTGTACCATGTACGTTCTGCGACGTTACCAAGTAAAACACAACAATTTACCCAGTAAGTAAGCTGAAACTGTATTGTCAAAGGAAGCCTTGTTTGTTTCCATGGTATTACCAGGTTCTTACCATATAGTTTGTAATACATTAGTCCCTTTTCCATGCAGTCAACACAAACTTGTACCATGTACGTTCTGCAACGTTACTAAGTAAAACATGACAATTTACCCACTAAGTAAGCTCAAACTGTAGTGTAAAAGGAAGCCTTGTTTGTTTCCATGGTATTACCAGGCTCTTACCATATAAGTTATAACTGGTTATTCCCTTTTCCATGCAATTAACACAAACTTGTACCATATATGTTCTGAAACGTCGTTCACCAGTAGTTAAGCACTTTAATTGTTGTTATAAAACCCCAAACCACTGTTGATGGAAGGCATATTAAAATTAAACAAAATCAAAGGCTTATCTTTCAAACAATGCATATCTCACAAACAGGCACTGAACAATGAAAAAATCAGACAAAAAAAAGAGCCGTCCACATCAACTCAATTTAAATGTTACTGATGTTGTTTTGATAAAAACACATGACAGTGTTATGGCAAGTGACCACAATGAAGACTGCTTCAACCTCTACAATTTGAATAAGTGGCAAATCCCATGCAGCAATCTGCCCATGGGAGCATCTTTGTGGTCATTCGCAAACCAATGAGTCCACTCGATGAATGAGATGGCTCTTTAGTGTCCTCTCTGTGAGGTATCCCTGCAGTCTCCACATCTGGGATTTGTAGGCTGACCAAGGCCTGACCAGGTACCTCCAAATCTTCCCTTCCATACTGTAATAAAGAATCAGAAGACAAGAAAATAAACATTAAGACATTCAATTAATGAACATTTCTAGAGGGTTTCATGGTGCTGTGGAACAGGTTAACATGCTTTACATTAAGCTGCACTCTGGCAGCAGATGTAGAAAGTGATGAGAAACCAACAAGGTTGGAGCGGTGTCTCTGCCCCGCCAAACCCCCTGCATTTGAATCTGGAAGAATCTGTATTTCCTCCTCAGCCAGACATTTACAGCGCTCCTCATAAACAGGCTTGCAATAACTCTGCAGGCAGCATAATGTAATTAACGGTGTGAAGTTTCGGGCTCGCAGTGGAGAGATTCAACAAATATAACGCCTGTTGACTCTGGGTATGAGGAGTACGGCAACTCATGGACAATAAGACAGAACACGCTCAAGAAAGACTGAGAGAGAGAGACAGAGAGAGAGAGAGAGAGAGAGAGAGAGAGAGAGAGAGAGAGAGAGAGAGAGAGAGAGAGAGAGAGAGAAACTCTGCAAGAAGCCTCCCATGCAAGAGAAGGGTCATAAAGACCCAGGTCTAATGAACATTAGATCCTGTATTGGGGCTACATTTGCCCTGGGAAAAAAGGGTTTATTTGATATATATGCCCCAGTGCAGCCATCCCATCCTAACTGTGTCTGGAGGGGGGGAGGGGAGGGGGGGCACATGGGTGTCTTGGTGAACAAATGGTGACAAACAACGGCAAATTGGGATTAAGACCCCTTGCTAGGCAGTGGCCCCCAATTTAGATTACAATGGATGCATTGGTGCTATGTAGAAAGTAATCACACACACACACACACACACACACACACACACACACACACACACACACACACACACACACACACACACACACACACACACACACAGACTCTCTCTCTCTCTCTCTCTCTCTCTCTCTCTCTCTCTCTCTCTCTCTCTCTCTCTCTCTCTCTCTCTCTCTCTCTCTCTCTCTCTCTCTCTCACTCTCTCTCTCTTTCGCTCTCTCTCTCACACACACACAAAAACACACACGTGTGGGCTCAGACACACACAAACACATATCAAAACTTGCTCCATTGTTATCAGAATGTGATAAAGTTCAATGCCCTGCATTCAAACCCAACCCACCTCTCCAACACACACACACACACACACACACACACACACACACACACACACACACACACACACACACACACACACACACACACACACAAAAGCACACACACACACAAAAGCACAAAGGCAGAAGGGTATGGGTGCCTGCTGTAAAGGGGACAGATTCAGCCATTGGAGGAGACAAAGACAAAACATGAAATGCACAAAGCCTTCTAATCCAAGGTTTCAAATGAAAGGCCTGAGACAGTGTTGGGTATTAAAACGATTAAAACGGGAGCGATTAATTTTTTTTTTTTTTTTTTTTGGGGGGCCCTGATTGGCCCGGGCCCATACGCGCCCGCATACCCTGCTTACCGATAGTTACGCCACTGCAACAAGTCAACGTAGTATTTGAGTTTCACAAAACAAGTTTATGAAGCTGTTGCTGGAAATAGCTTTTAGGTAAAGAAATCTCGCCTACCGCTATTCCCCTCGGTTTCAGTCCCATCAGAATGTGCTGTTTCTGGTGTTTGTAGCTTTAATGCAAATGAGCTGCTGCCCATTGACCAATGAGCTGTCAGACTGCACCACAGCATGGAAGAGTAAGGATGGTTGCCGTTTGCGGACTCCTGGAGCTCAATATCTATATAATATGATATAATATAATAATAATAATAATAATAATATTATAAATGGGTATTTATATAATATTATATTTAATATCAAAAGCTATGTGCGCCTCGGATGATATTGTGAATCATAAAGACTGCGTCTGACGTCTCTGGTACTTCCACAAAAAGTAAAGACTCGTAGTGGGGGATATCTCGGCCATGGTTGAGAGGAATTGGGGGAAAGGAACTTTGGCCTTGACCCTCTGAAGTCCATGAACCGCGACATGGAGGAGAAAGGGATTGCACTCCGGGAGCAGAGCTGCCGGACTGCCGGACTGCCGCCGAGCTACCCCCGCCGGCAGCTCTGTTCCGGGAGTACAATCCCTTTCTTCTCCATGTCTCCTTCTGCGGACTGCTGCCGAAGCTTCGGCGGCAATCCGGCAGCTCCGGCGGGGGGAGCTTGGCGGCAGTCCGGCAGAGAAAGGGATTCTACTCCCGGAGCTGAGATGCCACCAAGTTCCCCCCGCCGGAGCTGCTCGTCCGCTGGTCCACAAAATCTAAGCTATGCTCTGATTGGAGGGAAGTGGGGAAGTGGGAGGTAATATTCAACTGTGCCCCCTTCCTACGTAGGAGAGGGCGCTGAAACCGACTCACTCGTTTGGTAAGTGTAGGCGGAGTTCTTTCAGAAATGCACTCACTCAAAAAATCATGTACAGACTTTTTTCAAAATATGTATGCGTGTGGGAGCACCAGAGACCCAAAACAACACCCCAATCCAAGTAAAAGTGTTGTTTTGATAATATGTCCCCTTTAATTCAGCTATGGACAGATCACACACGGAATGCAGGTTTATTGCTATTCAGAAGATGATTTATTATTGATGGAGTCACAGCTACGCTATTTGGGGAGCAACAGAACAAGGCACTTGATCTTAACTATAATGGTGTGTTCCTCAACCCTCGAACGCCAGACTTCCGAGTCGAAAGTCGAAGATCACCCAGCTTTCTTGAGGCATTTCTCTGAGGCACGCCCCCTTTTTGTCTTCATCTTTTGGAAATCTGAGAGTAGACCAAGAGCAGTGATGACTCTCTCAACAAAATGGCTGCGCCCGGAAATAGATTATTACTTTTTGTATTTGTACTACGTTGGTAATTTTAATTTCGATTTTAAATGCTCTTACACACTTGATTACATTGCTACTTTATTCCGGTCACCAATTTATACATTGCATGGTCTTGCTGTGCGTGCAATACAATATTAAGTTGTGTTGTTTGTTTTCGGGCTGGTTTGTTAAAGAGGCTAATGTAGCTAACAATGAACAACGACTAGCCAATTTTATGAAACAATCTCAAAGGCAGGAACGCTATAATTGTTCCGAGACCGGAAATGACGTCAAAAGTGCAACTCGGAAGCCTGGCGTCCGAGTATCCAGGAACACACCAACCCACGCGCACACGCACACACACACACACACACACACACACACACACACACACACACACACACACACACACACACACACACACACACACACACACACAGACACACACACAACCATGTTTTTGCTGCTATGACTGAGCGGTCAAAGCCTAGGAATTTTACTTATTATAAGTAACGTAACAATAGAGAAGTTGAACTTAAAGGCCCACTATGCAATATTTTTTAGCCAAAATTACATTAATTATGCTGGTTGAGAATTCTGATGGTTCTGCAACCATTTCTGGGTCGTTTGGTGGGTGTGTCATTGCCCCATGTCACCTCTCCAAGGAAAAAGCGCATATGCAACTTGCTCTGTTCGGACCGACACAATCCGGATGTGACGCAGCGGAAGTATCCAATCGCGCCTCGAAAATGAAGTCAGATTGTAGTTTCGAAAATGCTTTACGGCACAGACACACACCCAAACATGGCACCGGCTAGATATAAACAGCCAGTTGCGAGGCAATTGTTGCATTCATCATGGATCAATCAAATGATAAGGGACCCAAGAGGCGACCGTCGGTGGAACAAAAGAAGAATGGACCAGAAAAGAGATCAGACACGAGTGAAAGGGGAACTATGCAACTTTTTTGGCTTGATTTACCTTAATATAACAGGCTAAGAGTCATTGCGATGGTTCTATTATACATTTTTGTTCGATTGTTGGTTGTTTCGACTCCCCCTTGCGCATCTTGGCGGAGAAAAGGAATATGTTTCTGCCGGCGACCCGCCGCCCACTCTCGCGGGAGTCTCGGGTCTCGCGAAGTAACGAATTGCTTTACAGCACAGACCCCCAAACACGGAACCGGCTCGATATAAACACAAGTAACTAAGGGATTGTTACATTCATCATAGATCAGCCGACTAAAAATAGACAGGGAAACCCAATGTCGGAGGAACAGAAGAGGAGAAAAGGGAGACTGACCGACAGAGAGGCCAGACACGAGTAAACGTTGGGCAAGCTTTTCAGGAATAGCGTGAACTGAAAGAAAAAGAAGACTGCAAATCAGACGCCGACTTGGCCGTGTTGCTTTTGAAATTGAAAGTACCCTTGGGTGAACTTTGTCTTCGTGGTATTCTTGATATTGATAGTCTCTGTACAAATGTGTTTGCTCAACCATTTTGTTGTGAGCCCTGTAAAAATTGTTTTCTCGACCGTTATGTTGTGAGCCCTGTAGGTTTCTAGCTTGCTTGGTTGCAACCATATAAACACCTTTGTTTCCATGGGTGTTTTGTCGTCCCGCAGATACAGACTGAATCCCCGAATCCAGGTTCTTGTTTATTTAGATTATTATGTTGGCCAACACTCTTACACTGATTGTTCTGTTCAACCTAAGATAAAACAATTATAATCTAGGATATAAATTCTCCCCGTCAACTATAAAAAAGGATGGATATATGTTTATTGCAAAACAAATACACCATTTTAAAAATGTATAACCTTGCCTACACTTTATGAACATCTACTTCGGACATGGCTCCACGCATTCGCCGGCTTCTTTGAAAACAAATGCACATGGCTCGCGTAGAAGTGCATGGGGAAGGGTCGTCAACGAGTTGTTACGACAGTGTTGTAAAATATCTACTACGAAGCTGTAGGGGGCGCTGTGTAGAGAAATGTGCGTGCCAAAACCAAGAAAACAGCGAAGAAATGCCTGAAGTTGCATAGTGGGCCTTTAACGTAAGAGTAAATGAATACATTTTCATTTCCAGAGCGCCTGGCTGGGAAGCCAAACTCCTTTGGCTGGCAGGGCTCTCTTCACCAACAGAGTGGGTGGTTCTGCAGGTGGCGGGATTAACCCAATATAGGATCGACCGGAGCACCTGACCAACACTTCCCGTGCACCTGACTAAAACCTCCCCCCAACACATAGGTTCCTATCAATTATATTATTAATATGAACTAAAGTGCATTAATACCTCATCTCCCCTTTCTAGAGAACAAAGGATAGACTGCCTTTGTCTTATCAGACCTTAGAGGATTATTCTGCTTATTCTTGTTGAAAGGTCTGTCCCTATCTGAATCCTGTAAAGAAGAACAAAGTAAATAAAGGCAGATTATTTAACAACAAACCAAAATACTGTTAAATTCTAATTACTCCCAAGTGCACAAAACTAAAACACAATCAGTACACAGTAACATAGTATTTCCTCTTCTTTTTTTTAGTTCACAGCTTAAGCCTAGCAGGTGCAACTATAGCTCTACCAGACCTGGTTCTGAGAGTAGGAGTCTCTACAGGTGAAACATGAGTTGTCACAGCAGGTGTCACAGGAGCCTGCTCAGGAGTTGTCTCTGGTATTTGCTTAGTTGGAGAACCTCTGTCTTTCGTAGGTGTATGCAAAGGTATCAGGGGACTGTGGTTGCGTCTCACCACCCCCTGGGGAAGATCCACCAAGTAGGACCTTGGAGTGGAATGGTTCTGAAGCACAGTTCCTGATGTGTCAGTTACCCATACCCGTTCTCCCGCCGTCAGGGCACTGAGAGCTTTGACGCGGTGACGCCTGTTGTAGGTTTCAGCGTCTGACCTCCTCTTCTCTCTTTCCTCCATAGCGAAAGCTACACCCTCAGGCAGTGCAGGGTCCAGCGGAGTGGGAAGGATTGGCACTGTGGTGCGAAGACGCCGACCCATAAGGAGTTTAGCTGGGCTGTATCCACTCTGAAGGGGTGTGGCTCAATAGGTGAGTAGAGCCAGGTAGGGGTCTGCTGCCTTCTTCAGCAGGTTTTTGACAGTCTGCACTGCCCGTTCCACTTCACCATTACTCTGCGGAAACCTTGGGCTGCTGGTGACGTGTCTGAAATCATACGATGTAACAGGGGTTTAGGCAGAACCCAAGTGCACAGACTGACAATGATGACAGGGTAGTCCAAAGGTTTATTGATTGCACAGATGATCTGGATCGGGCAGGCAGAGTAAACGGGGACAGGCAAGAGTTCAGGGACCGGCAGGCAATCAGGTAGGCTGGGGGTACCGTCGGCGGGCAGGTAGTCGGGGAGGCGAGGGGTCGGTATCAGGAGGGCAGACAGGCAGGCGAGGAAACAGAAACAGGGGAGCAGACAGGCCGGCAGGGACTCGACAAAAGGCGGGTGGTCAAACAGGCGAAGGTTCGGGAACAGGCAGGATCAGCGTGGGAAACACAGTTCTGGAGTTGCGGGAAAGCTCTGTGAGTAACGAGAGACGATCTGGCAGAGACTGAGTAGAGAGGATTGATATAGAGGGAGCACAGGTGAAGGTGGTTGAGCAAATTAGGTGAGATCAGATTGGCAGGCAGGTGAACGGGAAAATCAAAAGAGGACCATGGCATACAAGGCTGCAAAAAAGGCAAAAACTTGTGGCCCGTTGTCAGACATCAGGACCTCAGGAATACCATGCCTGGCAAAGATCGACTTGAGATGGACGGTGACATCGTTGGACCTGGTGTGCGATAACTGTGCAATCTCAACACACCTGGAGAAGTAATCAACCACGAGGTACGTTTGGCTCCCCCGGAGGATAGGTCCGCCCCCATCTTTTGCCATGGTCTTTCTGGGCATTGAGTGGCTCCTTGCGATTCTGTCGCTCTTGTATGCATGTCCTGCAGTTGAGCACCATTTAGTTTATTTGCTGACTGAGACCCGGCCACCACACAGACTGACGAGCACGACTTATGCACTTCTCCACAACCGGATGTCCTTCATGCAGTTTCGCTAACATGTCGTT
Organism: Gadus morhua; assembly: GCF_902167405.1. Lineage (NCBI taxonomy): Eukaryota > Metazoa > Chordata > Actinopteri > Gadiformes > Gadidae > Gadus > Gadus morhua. Next base: position 29,081,006 of record NC_044055.1, on the reverse strand, counting down.
CCTCATTGCGGTAGGTATAACAAGCCTTGTGTCTTTCAGCAATAAGCCGTCTTTCACTGGGAACGTAGCTTGCTCTGGCCCGTAATTTTTCAGTACAGGTTTCTGTTTCGCATGTGCTGGCCATCCTTCTGTGCACAGGGTCATGACACGTGAGCAAGACACTGTCAACTTTCAGTTGCTCTTTCAGACTTTCTACATCCATGGGACTTACAGGTAGTCCTTCCATGACAACGTGTACATACATTTTGGTGCCCTCCATCAGCCCCTGTTCCTCTGTAGACATGCAGGATTTCACAGGTGAGCGTGACAGTGTGTCTGCTGTCCAAAGTGATTTTCCTGGTACATGCACAATGGAGGATGAATACCGCATCAGTCTCATCCTGAAGCGCGGATTCTCGGCGGCAACAGATCCAGTTCTTGTGCTCCAAGTAGGCTGAGAAGGGATTTATGGTCAGTCTCCATGCAGAACCATTTCCCTATAAGGAAATCCCTGAACCGTTCACAGGCCCATGTGAGGCCAAGAGCCTCCTTTTGCACTTGTGCATAAAGTTTCTCAGTTGGAGTTAGCGATTGCGATGCGTAAGCCACAGGTCTCCAGTCCTCCTTCCACTTTTGAAGAAGAACACCACCCAGCCCATATGATGATGCATCGGCAGACACTTTGGTGTCTCTGTTCGGGTCATACATAGCAAGGACCGGAGGAGAAGACAGTGCTCTCTTCAGCGATGTGAACGCCGTTACTTGGTCCACGTCCCAGACCCAACCGTTTTTCTTTGAGAGGAGGTCACAGAGTGTCCCAAGAAGACTACCTCACTTGTGGAGAGTCCGCATTTGTCCACATTAAGGGTGATGCCTGCTTTCTCCAGTCTCTGTAGCACGCCATAGAGTCGAGCATCATGCTCTTCCTAGTCGCGTCCCCACACCAGTAGGTCATCAATGTGGCAGACCACCCCTTCTAGCCCCTCAATGACCTCAGCCATCATGCGCTGGAAGTGTTCGGGTGCTGAGGTGATACCAAAGGGGAGGCGGTTAAAATGGAACCACCCAAAGGGTGTAATGAACGTGGTGTACTTGGATGATTCCTTTGTCAGCAGAATCTGCCAGAACCCTGTGTCGGCGTCCAGTTTGCTTCAAAACTTCGCACCAGCAAGCATTCCAAGGCTCTGGTCTACTGACGGTAGAATGTACTTTTCGCGGCACACATACACGTTCAAGCAGGTCAGATCCACACACAAACGCACAGACTCCTCATCCTTCTTGGGCACGACCACCATGCCACACCTTTACCAACCAACGGTGTAGGAATTCTACTGGGAGTTTTCACTGAAAATGGCACAGCACCGGGTTTAAGCTTGATGGCGTATGTTTGTTGTATTTCACCTAAGCCACTGCAGAGTTTGGGATAGCATGCCTTGATGATCTCCATCTCTATACTGTCCACACGGACGAGTAAACCAAGAGCCACAATGACTGGCCTCCTGAGCAAGGGTGTTCTCAGGTTTTTGACCACATATACCTTCTCTGCTGTCCGTTTAGGTCCTCTCCTCAGCTGCAGTCTGACGAATCCCGACAAATCCAGAGGATTTCGTCCCGGACCATACAGGTGTTTCTCCGCTTTCTGGAGAACAAGCTACTGTGTGTCAGAAAAGATGTTGTTTAAAACAGTCTGTGCAACGACAGTGACATCTGCTCCGGAGTCAAGTTTGAAAGTGACATTTTGGTCCATTATGCCAATATCAACAGTCATGGATCAGTATCGGATGAAACACTGGATAGGCTAGCAGCTGAGTGTGAAGCGGTTAGGATGAGGATCAGTACCGCTAAATCTGGCAAAACTCTCGATCTACCTGTCAATCTACGTTCCTACCCTCACCTATGGTCAAGAGGGATTGGTGATGACCGAAAGGACGAGATCAGAATACAAGAGGCCGAGATGGGTTTGCTCAGGAGTGGTGGCTGGCGTCGCCCTTAGGGATAGGGAGAGAAGCTCAGCCATCCATGAGGAACTCGGATTTAGAACCCCTGCTCCTCTGATTAGAAAGGGATAATTTGAGGTGGTTCGGGCATCTGGTAAGGATACCCACTGGACGCATCCCTAGGGAGGTGTTCCAGGCACGACCTGTGGGGAGGAGACCTCAGGGAAGATTGGAATGGGAAGGCCTCGGGACTAGAGCTGGTAAATGTGGCCCGGGAAAGGGAAGTCTGCTTGAGCTGCTTCCCCCGCGACCCGTCCCCGGATAAGCGGTTTGACGATGAGGATGATGAGGATATTAGAATGTACATTGTAGAAGACAGAAGGTAGCATGTACAATTTAGAAAATATACTGTGCAATATAGAACTTGGAGAACATGAAATAAAATAGAGAAAATATTATATAGAATATGGATCAGTTAATATAGAATATGAGATGACATGGATTGTAGAATGTAAAATGTAGAATGAAGAAAATAGAACACGGAACATTGAAGATGAAAGATATAAGATGGACGATTTAAGATGTAACATAGAATGTGGAATACAGAATATGTTCCATGTAACTTGGGACATAGAGCAGTCATCAATAGACACCAAATGGTTTTCCGCAGCAGGAGAAGAGGTGGTACCCACCCACAACACGACCAACAATAAGAGATGCAGCCGCAAATGTACAAAGGGGGCACTCGGTTTAATTGGCCAGAAAAGACGATTTTAATTTCCCTCGAGAGTTGGAGGTTGCCAACTTTTGTTTTTATGTTGCATTGAAGAAATAATGCGTTCAGCGCAACGCCAGGAATTCACAATGTCTGTGTTTCTTTTTCACTGTCTCTGAGGCTTTCAAAGATAACACCACTGGATTATACAAACACATGTTGGAAGATCCACCCAATTTAAGAGGGCCTGTGAACCTCCGGTGTTGACTGTATATCTCTCTCTCTCTCTCTCTCTCTCTCTCTCTCTCTCTCTCTCTCTCTCTCTCTCTCTCTCTCTCTCTCTCTCTCTCTCCTTCTCTCTCTCTCTCTCTCTCTCTCTCTCTCTCTCTCTCTCTCTCTGTCCACACACAAAGGCTGTCTATTGTGCGTAGGTCTAGATGAGATTTGCATGTGTGTTGGACTTGATTACACACGAGGCCGATGGGAGCCTGGCCACCTGCGGTCTCACCCCCCTCTGTGATCAGGTCTTTACTGGCATGCATTCCATTTAATGTGAAGAGTAATATGAAAAAAAAACAACGAAAAAAATACATCTTAATTGGCCGAAAAACACATTGGCCAGGCTAAGGTGTAAAGTGTTAAGCCCCAAGAGCGATATGTTTAATAAGTAGCCTAATCCCTTAGCATTGGATGCAGTGGGCAGATATAGGACTGGTGGAGCTCCGCAGAGAGGCTCTCAGAGACCGGAGACATAACACTGGTCTGCTGCATGCGTCAATGGGCCCTGTGCCAGATATCGACCGTGTGACTTACTAGCAGATATAAATGGCTTGGTGTCGTTGACAAAGTGGACTTTGGTGCTGCTGTGGTGCCAAAATCTCTTTCTCAAGGGTAGAGTTAAGATATAACTTAAATGTTTAAAATGCTGATCCTATAATCCCACTCACACCTATGTGTGTGTGTGTGTGTGTGTGTGTGTGTGTGTGTGTGTGTGTGCGTGCGTGCGTGCGTGTAATTTTGAGCATTAATTTGTGGGGCGAGAGAGGGAGAGAGAGTAACTGTGCTTTGTCTGAGCATTATCTATGTGAAACGTAACATACTTATATTTTAGAGTGTGTGTGTGCGTGTGTGTGTGTGTGTGTTGCGAGTCCATATGTGCGTGTGTACTTGTTGACAAACACAAACAGATAGCGAAAAAAGTGCCCCGTAATAAAGGACATCCTACATTGTAACGCAGAGGTACTTCATCCCATTACGCCCTCCCTCATCATGTGAGCGTTAAAGTAAAGGGTTAGGGTTAGGCTAACACTCACTTCTGTTGATAGACGCACCGGTAGGGCTGAACGATCTATCGTTTTCGACCGAAAATCGCGATCTCAAGCATTACGATTTTGGGATCGTCAAAGCTGCGTTTTTTTATTTTTATTTTTTTTTTATTTCACAAAAGTGCAATTATTTTGATGCTGATGAGCCATTGAAGCAAGTTTACTTAAGAAAGAGGGCTCCCTTTTTATTTGACTTTTTTGGTTGTTGTTTCTTAGGTACTTGAATAAACAGTCTTGCATTTGAAATCTGTTGCCAGCAGTTTTCATTATTGCATTACCTTAATGGAATTCATTGGTTATATTAATTTATACTGAAACTTGATTTAAAGAAAATAAATCGTGGTTGAAATCGAAACCGCAATCTCTACCAGAAAAATCGCAATTTCAATTTTTTCTTAAAATCGTTCAGCCCTACGCACCGGGTGCGTCTATCACCGAGTCTGTGGCATCCTTGGAGCTCAGCAGGATTATTAATGAGACATGGTTCATTATTGATCCCGGGCTGACCTCCTATGAGGTATGTTCATCATCTTATAATATCTACCAAGCAAGCTGTTAATGAGATCCACGCAGCGCCCCGCCAGACCGCGACCTTTGTGTGTGTGTGTGTGTGTGTGTGTGTGTGTGTGTCTGTGTGTGTGTGTGAGTATGTCTGTGAGTGTGTAAGTGTGTGTGTCTGTGTGTGTGCGTGTGTGTTTGTGTTTGTGTCTGTGAGTGTGCTTCTGTGTTTGTATCTGTGAGTGTATGAGGCCCCGTCCACACGGGCGAAAACAATCTTTTCCCCTCTGCTTTCCTTGGTTGCGTTTCAGGAATATCACCGTAAAGAAGGACTCATTGCGAAAACGCATCGAGCTGTAGAAACGCTGTAGTACATATTCAAAGCCACTGTGTTGCGCTGGTTCTCCACAAAAAAAAGAAGAAGACGTCGGCTGAGCATGTGCATCAAGCCTGTGCGCTGTAGTCGAGGAGGAGAAAGCAGTTGTTAAACCTTTTAGATTGAGCAAAAAATACTTTTAATGTCAGTTAGTGATTACATTTACCAAGGGGCTGTATTTAAAACTACAAAAATAATACAAATAAAATCAAACAATTTTTTTTTACGGAACTCTAACGGGTGCCGAGCTGGTGGTGGGTGCAATGACGTCATCGTTTGCGCATCAGTCTTCCACACAAAAAAAAAGAAAGAAAAAAAAAGTCTGCCTAAAACGGCAGATCCATCTGGACGGTCGGTCCAAAGGTCCAAACGCATCAAACGTATTCGTTTTCACCAAAAAAAAAATTCCGTGTGGATGGGGCCTAAGGTGTGTGTGTGTGTGTGTGTGTGTGTGTGTGTGTGTGTGTGTGTGTGTGTGTGTGTGTGTGTGTGTGTGTGTGTGTGTGTGTGTGTGTGTGTGTGTGTGTGTGTGTGTGAGCCGGATTGGCTGGGGGGATTGGACCCGAGTGCGAGCCATGGACATATTATAAAATGGACAACGGTTTCAAAAATGGCGTCTATTCATTCCTATGTAAACTGCTCAATGGCGCGGGGCAACATCAAGGAGAGATATGCTTCCGCATCATGGGTCTTTGGCCACGCCCTACTTCATGACGTACCGGATGCAGAAATATTCTTGTTTTTTATCATTGTTAGCATTGTAGCATCATAAGCGAGAGGTCTGAGCGATAGCAGTCGCATTGTTTACCAATCCCCCGATGATTCTCTATATGTTTAAAAATTATTATTTTAGATTAGTTTGCCCCTTTTTGACTTTATAAGAAAAGCACCTTGTATATACCTTTTTGGATGTTAAAACAGAAATAATAATTACCACTCGTTTTTAAATATATTCCTGTTACTGAAACGAGAATCAAATGCCCAATATATACACAGACCGATTTGGAAGCCTAGAGCTCTTCTTCCTGTCGTTTCTTTCACTCCAGAGCAAGTCCAGAGAGAGTATGGCGAATTGAGACTTTGGACATTGAAGGCATCGAAGAACTCAGAACGAGCTAGTGATTTGTTGCTGTGCTTGTCGATGATTGCATATACCTTCACAGCTCTATCACGATGGCCAGCAGGGTAGACCGCGAAAAGGCAGATCTTAGAGTATGATCTGTCACTCTGACTCCGCCGCCACAGACTTCGGTGCAGCGGGTTGTGACTTCTGAAGTTGGGGGAGGTTCTTGCTCCCCGCCATGCTCTGCAAAGGGGCTTCTGTCCAAGGTATTGGTCTTGGGTGGAGGGCAGAGATATGGTGGATACATGTTACCATGGCGGCGGCGCGCATAGTTCGCGACGCCCTGTGTCTCACCGGATTTTGCAAAGTAGTGTTAATTTACTTGTTTTTTGTAAGCCTTTTCACTAAAAACTGTTTAGCGTATACATCGTATAGCCGACAGGAACTTTTGGACATCGGTTCCTGCAATTTCGTCAACTTTACAGACGCATTCGGTCTCATCTCGGAAATAGCCAGGACAGCGGAGCCAACTGTCAAACGGATCCGGAGCACCAACGGACAGCGGCGGCGTCACAGATGTAAACAGAGAGGGTCGCGCGGAGGTCTGAATGCCAGGCTAAAGCTAGCGCCTCACAGACCATCGCTTCCCAGCATCTTTCTCGCCAATGTCCGATCCCTGGCTAACAAAATGGACGAACTGCGACTGAGGATCACCACCAACAAATGGATTATGGACACTAACATCATGATTTTCACAGAAACCTGGCTCAACAGCAATGTTCCGGATAGCGCCATCGATCTAGCAGAACGCTACACTCTCCGTGCAGACAGAACGAAGGAGTCCGGTAAGTCCGGTGAGATGTTAAAGGTCCCATGACATGAAAATCTCACTTTATGAGGTTTTCTAACGTAAATATGAGTTCCCCTAGCCTGCCTATGGTCCCCCAATGGCTAAAACTTGCGTTTTGTGTAAAACGAGCACTAGCTGTTCTGCTCGCCTTTGAAAAAACGGAGGCTCAAGTGCGCTGATTTGGAATGTCTGTATTCATGACGTCATCAGGAATCTCAGCTCCTCCCCTTACTCTGCCTGGCCCGCCCAGAGACGTTGGCCCGCCAATGAGACTCGACCGTGCGAGCGCCACGTGTGTGTGTGTGTGTGTGTGTGTGTGTGTGTGTGTGTGTGTGTGTGTGTGTGTGTGTGTGTGTGTGTGTGAATACACACACTGTAACGCAAGTGTTTCTTGTCGGTTCTTTGACGTGTCTTGTATTTCCACAACGAGACTGTTGTGGGGGTTATCTGAGCCATGGTTGAGAAGGAATTGGGGGAAAGGAACTTTGGCTTCGACTGGCTGAAGTACATGAACTGCGACATGCCGCCGTTTGCCGCGAAGCACCATCGCCCGGCAGCGGGCAGCCGGCAGCAGGCAGCGCCCGGTTCAGTCGACTTCAGGTTGATGTGAAAGTGGAAGAACCAGAGACGTCGCAGAACCCGACAAAGTCGTTTGTGATTCATAATATCGTCTGGAGGCGCACACAGCTTTTGGCCGTGATAATATGTATTAAATGATATCGATTTCTATGTATTATATGATATTATTTAGATATAGAGCTCCAGGCCTGTAACGCAAGTGTTGTACACTTCCTTGTTATTTGGATAACCGTTCTGTCGGACTCTCGTCTCTGGTATTTCTACAACGAGACTCGTATTGGGGGTTATCTCAGCCAAGGTTGAGAATGAATTGGGGGGAAGGAACTTTGGCTTTGACTCCCTCAAGAACATGAACCACGACATGGAGGAGAAAGGGATTGTTGGCGGCGAATGTCTCCAGCTTGAGACCCGCTGAGGGACAACCGCCGGAGGCGGAGGTGCCTAAGCGATGCCCGGCAACGATCCCTTTCTCCTCCTTGTCGCGGTTCAGTCTACTTCACATTGATGAGGACGTTGAAGAACCAAGAACGTCGGAGAACCCAACGCGGTCGTTTGAGATTCATAATATCGGCTCACACAGCTTTTGGCCGTTATAATATATATTATATGATATAGATATCTATGTAGGCTATATGATCATATTTAGATAGAGCTCCAGGACTCCCGTGTGTTCTAGAATATTTACAGAACACGGCTAAAGGCTGTGTGCGCCTCGCCATTGCGATACATCCACTGTAAACAGAGCGCATGGTACCGTGGCTGCAAGCTGCTCAGGGCCACACCCCCACCCTCCTCCTTGACCCGCCTCGCTTCTCCTCATTTGCATTATAGCTACAGACACCAAAACAGCGCATTTGGGGGAAGCTCAATGTGCGACTGGCTCGGATTGGCAGTAACTCTGCACCACGGCTGAATTTCGGGAACGTCTTTGAATACTGTGTTAGTTGCCCACTAATACCTATATTAAAGAATACATAAAATAGCATGTCATGGGACCTATAACAAAGCTTGGTGCACGGACACTACCACCATCGAAAGTCACTGCTCGGATAACATAGAATATCTAATGCTGAAATGTAGACCTTTCTATCTGCCCAGAGAGTTTACATCCACCATTGTGACTGCAGCCTACATTCCCCCGGACGCTAATGCTGCATTTGCAATGAAAGAACTGCACAATCCAATCAGTAAACAACAGACTCTGACCCCCGAGGCAGCCTTTATTGTTGCGGGTGACTTCAACCACTCCAACCTAAAGTCTGTACTCCCCAAATTCCGCCAACACGTCTCCTGCCCCACTAGAGGAGACAAGACATTAGACCATGTATACACAAACATAGCTGATGCTTACAAAGCCGTCCCCCTCCCCCAGCTTGGTCAATCTGACCACCTCTCTTTGTTCCTACTGCCTAAGTACTCCCCACTCATCAGACGGGTGAAACCCACAGTGAGGACAGTCAAGGTTTGGCCAGAGGGAGCAGACTCTGCATTTCAGCAGCGGTTTGGTAGCACTGTCTGGAGGGATTTTGCCACTCAGGCCACCATCGACTCCCACACGGATATTGATATATACGCATCCTCTGTTCTGAAACGTATGAACTCTGAAATCAACAGTGTCACCACCCTCAAATGGATTACCATATTCCCTAACCTATCCCCCTCCAAACTGATCACCAAGCTTACTGAGCTGGGCATCAACACCTCCCTCTGCACCTGGATACAGGACTTCCTAACCAACAGACCACAGTCTGTCAGGTTGGATGAACACACTTCCTCAACCCTCACCCTGAACACTGGCGTTCCACAGGGCAGTGTGCTGAGCCCCCTCCTCTACTCCCTCTTCACCTACGACTGCACAACTATACATGGTTCCAATACGATTGTCAAGTTTGCAGACGACACTACGGTGATTGGTCTCATCAGCAACAACGATGAGACGGCCTATAGAGAGGAGGTCCAACACCTAACTGCATGGTGCGCCAACAACAACCTGGCTCTCAACACTAAGAAGACGAAAGAGCTCATCGTGGACTTCAGGAAGTCTAGAGGTGGCACACACACCCCCATCCGTATCAACGGGACGGAGGTTGAGCGCGTCAACAGCTATAGGTTCCTAGGTGTCCACATCTCAGAGGACCTCTCTTGGACCCTCAACACCTCTAAGCTGATCAAGAAGGCTCGCCAGCGTCTCTTCTTCTTGAGGAAATTAAAAAAGGCCCATCTGTCTCCTCAGATCCTGGTGAACTTCTACCGCAGCATCATTGAGAGCATCCTTACCAACTGTGTCACAGTATGGTATGGCAACTGCTCTGTCTCTGACCGGAAAGCCCTGCAGAGGGTGGTGGAAACTGCGCAATGCATCATCGGTTCCTCACTCTCCTCCATCGAGGCTGTCCAGCACAAGCGATGCCTGCGAAAGGCGAGTGGCATCTGCAAGGACTGTTCTTACCCCAACCACAGACTGTTCACCCCTCCCTCTGGGAGGCGCTACAGGTCTCTCCGGACCCCCCCCCCCGCGGCCATTCATTGCACTAATCCATGCTAGTTGACTGAAAAATTATCCCTCTACTTGAATTTACATATCCCCTGTATCAACACCCATAGTACTCTATTTTATTATACTATATTTATGTTTATTTATATTTATATCCATGCTAGTTGACTGAACAATTATCCCTCTACTTGAATATTTATATTACTATATTTATATTTATAGTTTCTGCACTTATTGTAACTCTATGCTGCTCTGATAATTCTCTGATAATTCATGTACAAACTGCACTTTACTGCTCCTTTGCACTTCCGGTTGGTCACAAAACCTCATTTCGTTGTACTCTGCACAATGACAATAAAGTGAATCCAATCCAATCCAATATGCCTCTCACTTCAACACTCAAGGCATCCTGTTGTAGACTCACAGTTCTTGGCCATGCGTTGTGTAGATGTACAACATTTAAAGTTAAAGTAAAATGCGGCATATCCATCTCGCATGTGAGGGCAGTGGGACAACGGCACGGGCAGCGGGACAACGTCGCGTGTAAGGCCGAAAGGGTTCACCTTGTCAGACTAGGCCCTAGTCCTATGCCATGTGGTCCCTAGCTCGATCACACCCAAGCTCGATCCCTCTGCTCAGCTACCTCAGCTGGACGTCTGGTACCGCCATCGTTAAGAGCAAGCAATGTCGATCACCAAAGTAACAACTTTTCTCTGTTTTGGGACCTCAGTGGTGGAACGACCTCCCTGCCGATGTCAGGATCCCAGAGTCGCTCACCAGCTTCCGCAAAAGACTCAAAACTCACCTGTTTAGAGTTCACCTCGACTCTGCATAGCTACCCAGCCCCTTCCGGCCACCATTGCGTGTTGTATGTCCTGGCACTTAATGTACGCACTTATTGTACGCATTTAATCTACGTTGCACTTATTCATAGTACTTAATTGTGTAGCATCTGCAGTAGCTGTTATCACTGCTGTACATGGAGAATGGGTTAGCCTCGCGATTGTACTTGCACTTGGTTCTATGAACATCTTTACTGTAACGACATCGATATATTGTTTCACTTCTTATGACAAATGTACTTACTGTAAGTCACTTTGGATAAAAGCGTCTGCTAAATGCCCTAAATGTAAATCTAAGAGTTACATATACATCCAAATTGAATCGTTGCTCCATTAAGGCATCGCTGATGACAGATTGACGAATATTCAGATAGGGTGCTGGGGGGGATAAAGTGCTCCCTGTCACGTGAGGGGCGTGCTGAGTTAGGCTATCATCAGTGAGCCATAACCCACTGGCTCATTTACACGTCTGATACCGGGGTCCCGTTAGCCATACATGAACCACGGAGAAAAGCCCTCTCTCTCTCTCTCTTCATACATGCCTCACAGAGTACCTCGGTTGGTCTCTTTCGCATAAACAGACCACCTAATTAAATATGAATACATTTCCATCGCTAATACAACGGGCTGCGATCAACGGACCCCAGCGCTCCTTTCAGCGGCTCCACGATGTGGCGTCCTGACGGTGTTGATAATTGTATTCCACCACAGCACCGCTACCGCTGCTATGCTATGGTGTGTGCAAACGGGTGGAGGAGGGAGAGGGTGTGTAGGAGGTGGTGAAGGGAGACGATTGATTCAACGTTTCTGTGGCCATGCCAGCACCGGAATACAAAAAAAAAAAAAAACAGCCAACCCCCGCACCCCCATCACCGCCAGAGAGATGAGGAAGGGAGTGTTTGGATAACAAATGCATCGGGGGTTGCTGCGGGGGGCGGAGGAGCCGTCGCGAGGGCCAGCACACCGGCGTCACATATCATAAATCAAATCAGGGCTTATACCGTCGGCGGGCCGTTTTGTAAAGGTTTAATTCATTTGAAGGCGCACAAGCTCTGCTTACAAATTAGGGAAATTAAGTGTGTGTGTGTGTGTGTGTGTGTGTGTGTGTGTGTGTGCGTGTGCGTGTGTGTGTGTGTGTGTCTGCTTATTTTACCAACCCCCCTATGCTACTTCGTTTCAAAATGCATAGACTTTGTGACGGGGCTGGATGCAACGCAGGAATCAAATGTTCTCCAACTAATCAACTACCTTCCTCAGGCTCAGGACACGGCACCACAATATACAGACAAAAAAAAGAATACTTGCTTAGTATTAATCTCTTCATGGATTTATAAAAAAAATAGAAAACAGCATTAGCGAGAGCGGAAAAATAACAATCATATTATCATCATGAAATGAGTGGATCCGGACAGATTTCTTCAGTTCCTCCTTCATATTTACCATTTGAGGACCTCTTCCATCTTCTGTGGCTCATTAACAACAAACCGACGTCAGACTAATGCCGTCAGGCAGACCAGGGACTGCCCTTCACTTCAGAGACCCATAATTGTTATACATCGGCTAGGGCGAAATTAAATGCTGTTTTGCTTTGCGGCCAATTACCTTTATCTTTCTCACATGACAAGAGTTGATGTACCTTAAAAGATATCTGATTTGGATAAGAATATCCACGGCGGAAGGGTAATGGTCCAACTCAACAGGACTAGGCCTACGGCTGTTGAGGGGTGAATTGGGTTCTGTTTAAGAACAAGCAGATGGGTTTAGTGAGGAAGGGGTGTTCAGAGTAATCTAATGGGTCAGGGTGTGGGGACTCCCTCCCCAACCTACCTGCACCCTTGATGATCAACAAGCCTCACCCGGGAGTTCTTTGACCTCTGGTCTTTCATTCTCTGCCTCCCCAACACAGAGGGACGGTTGCCTTGGAGGTCGTCCTGTTGCTAAACCTAACCCTGAAAACCAACCCCGAGATTGAGGAGCTCTGTCGGAGACCCAACTGCTCCTAATTGGCATACATCAAAAAACGAAATTCACTGTGGAAGTTGCTTTGGATAAAAGTATCAGCTAAATAGAAAAATAACTATGGTAAATATAATCCAAATTGTACTTTTATAACCCAGTTCCTTTGGGACCCTTATTGTGAAGGGGCAGAACGGAAGTGTATGCGTGTGGGTCGCTGTTTTGACTCTGTGTTGGGAGTGCTGAAAATAAAGTGGATCGCCCCGTTCAGTAAATGGAGTTTACCGATTCTTCCTTTATATTGTAGCTTTATATTGTAGCGACCCTGGGAAATTTAAATAGTTTGTGTGTTATGTGTTGCCTTGTATTTCGTTGTCTGTTATGCCAGTTGTTCTATGTGCATGTATTGGAACGTTCTTCTTGTCAATCAGTCTGGGGGCGAATCATTAGGTCAGCTGGGGGAGGGCCTTGGAAGAACAGGAGGGTGGGGGCTTGCACGTGTGAGAGACCGTGTTGGGGGTTGCCCGGGTAACCCGGGTTTTGTTTTGTGTGGGATTTTTGCCGTTGGTTACGGGTTTCAGTGACCTGGTTTTTGTAACATTAAAAGTTCCTTCAAATACTTATGACTGGACATTGTTATGTCACCGGCGAGGTCATTACAATATATTATCCAAATATATGCAACAATAAAACGCTTGCTTACATTGATGGCCGAGATGAGATTGGTTCTGTTCGGACGCCCATCGAAAATAACTGAAACGGACGAAACTGTTGGGAAAAGTCGTGAAAAGTTCAGTTAAGTAATAAATCACTTCTAGCACGGTTAGTTTAGCTGTACACAGTTTAGCTAGTACGCGTGGAGAGTCTGTGATGCGTACAGCGTCACAGAGGACTTCAGCCTTCATCTTATCGTCGTTGTTTGCTCAGTTAAAAATAGCTACATAAATGAAATAAAAGAAGCAAAATGTGGAAAAAAAGTTTAACCAGGAACAGTTAGACTACAGGCAGCGCTGCAGGGAAAAAACGTTCTCCACCAACTCCCTTTGCGGGAGAGTAAAAGCAAAGTTTCCCCTGCTGGGCGAGGCAGTATGAGGTTGCCGTGAAGGCGCTAGTGGGAGGCACTGAAGGTGACTATGACTTTGAAGTGGTCAGGATTTTACCAACGCGTCTGGCCAAAGCTGCTTTTCTGTGCATTTTTTATCGGGGGATAAGTCCGAGCGTGTATCACTCCCGCAGGTTGCTGTCGAGACAGTGTCTGCTACTTCACCAAATGAGCTGCTCCCTGTGTCACTAGAGGATTCGCCCGCCAGTCAGCAACAGAAAGCGCGATTGGGTGCTCTGCTAGTAGAACACTTCAGCACATCAAAAACATTGACAGGCAAATTTACACTTATAAAACACCACATCAAAACCAGCCACCATAGTTCCATGCTACAGCGTGCTTGTCGGACTTCACCAGACAAGCGAGAAGGGATAGACAGGCAGATGGCGGCCCTTCTAGCTGATGGGGTGATTGAGGAAAGCTGTAGCCCCTGGGCCTCGTCTGTCGTCCTGGTGAAGAAAAAGAATGGTGAGTGGAGGTTTTGCATTGATTATCGTCGCTTGAATAATATAACCGTCAAAGAATCTCATCCTCTAGCTGGCTCCCGGTTGTTCACCACTCTGGATTTCACAAGCGGTTACTGGCAGGTGGAGGTCGCTGAGGACGACAGGGAGAAAACTGCCTTCACCACAGGCAGGGGTCTCTATCAGTGGCGGTCGATGCCAATGGGCCTCACTTACTCACCTGCAACATTTCAACGTATGATGAAGATGTCACGCTCCACCGAGGAGACTGGCAGATTAGAACCCAAAAGCACGACTCAGAGACAAGCAAACACAATGATATTCCGATCTTTACTCCGTCAAGCAAATCAACGGGGACGGGGCGGAGAACGTAGTCGGGGGCAGGCAGGATCGGGAAACCGGGGCAGAAGACAGGCGAACGAGGATCCAGAGGGACGAGACGGGGAACGTAGTCGGGGACTGGCAGGGTCGGGAAGCCGGGGCAGGAGACAGGCGAACGAGGATCCAGAAGGACGAGACGGGGAACGTAGTCGGGGACAGGCAGGGTCGGGAAGCCGGGACAGGAGACAGGCGAACGAGGATCCAGTAGGACGAGGCGGGGAACGTAGTCGAGAACAGGCAGGATCGGGAAACCGGGAACAGGAGACAGGCGAATAGAGACTTGCATGAACCTAACAGCGAAGACAATCTGGCAACAGGTGAACAGTGTTCAGCCAACTTAAAGGCTCCACTAACCACCTGACGCAGCCAAGCTGCGAGGGTGAAGGGGGCGTGGCGGACAGACCGTGACAGGACCCCCCCCTCAAGGGACGGCTCCTGACGTCCCACCAGGTTGATCAGGATGGGCCCGGTGGAAGTCCCTGATAAGGGACGGGTCTAAGATGTTGCGGGCAGCCACCCAGGAGCGCTCCTCGATGCCATAGCCCTTCCAGTCCACAAGATACTGAAAGCCTCTTCCACGGCGTCGGGACCTGATGAGACTACAGACGGTGTAGGCTGGCGCCCCATCGATGAGCCGGGGGGGTGGAGGGGGTCTGGAGGAGGGCTAAAGCGGGCTTTCACAAACAGGCTTCAGCTTGGAGACATGAAATGTGGGGTGAATCTTCATGGATCGTGGTAGGCGTAGACGGACGGCCACAGGATTGATTATTCTGGAGACGGGAAACGGGCCCATAAACCTTGGTGCCAACTTCCTGGACTCCACACGGAGCGGGCGATCACGAGTGGACAGCCAGACACGTTGTCCTGGGGTATAACGGGGGGCCGGAGTGCGACGTCGGTTGGCGGACCGTCGGTAGCGGTCGGAGGTGCGGAGAAGAACCGAGCCAGCCTGCCTCCAGGTGTGTCGGCATCTCCGAATAAATGCCTGGACTGAGGGGACCCTGGCCTCACGTTCTTGCTCGGGAAAGAGGGGTGGCTGGAACCCCTGGGAGCACTGGAAGGGAGAGAGGCCAGTGGCCGAACTGGGAAGGGTGTTGTGGGCATACTCCACCCACAGGAGATGTTTGGACCAGGAGGATGGGTTGCGAGAGGCGAGAGGAGAGCGCAGAGCAGTCTCCATCTCCTGGTTCATGCGTTCAGCTTGACCATTGGTTTGTGGTTGGAATCCAGATGACAGACTGACCTTGGCTCCTAGGAGGGTACAAAACTCAGACCAAAAACGAGAGGTAAATTGTGGCCCTCGGTCTGAGACCACGTCACAAGGTAGTCCATGCAGGCGGAACACATGTTTTAACATAATTTCTGCAGTGTCTCTGGCGGTGGGTAATTTGGGTAAAGGGACTAAATGCGCCGTTTTAGAGAAACGGTCCACAACAGTGAGGATGACAGTGTTACCATGAGAGGCAGGTAGTCCAGTGACAAAGTCCAAAGCGATATGAGACCAGGGGCGTTGCGGAATCAGCAGGGGTTGGAGGAGACCGGGCGGGGCTTGATGAGAGCCCTTGCACTGGGAACACGTTGGACAGGCAGCGACGAACTCCCGGGTATCCTCTTGCATAGACGGCCACCAAAACCGCTGACGCAGCAGAGCCAGGGTGCGCCTCACCCCAGGATGACAAGCAAGGCGGGAGGAATGACCCCACTGAAGAACCTGTGAGCGGAGACTAGCAGAGACAAACAAACGACCACTGGGACAAGAGCTTGGAGCAGGATGCTCCGTCAGGGAGCGCTTGACCTTTTCCTCCACCTCCCAGGTGACTGTCCTGATGACACAGGTGGAAGGGAGAATATTCTCCGGCTGGGAGGACAACGCGTCAGGTTGGTACTGCCGGGATAGGGCGTCTGGCTTAAGGTTCTTGGGACCTGGACGGTATGAAAGAGAAAAGTCAAATCGGTTAAAGAAAATAACCCATCTGGCTTGCCTGGAAGTCAGACGCTTGGCTGAACGGATGTATTCCAGGTTCATGTGATCTGTCCAGACCACAAACGGTAGCTCTGCCCCTTCCAACCAGTGTCTCCACTCCTCAAGGGCCAGTTTCACCGCCAGTAATTCCCGATTCCCAATGTCATAATTCCTCTCCGCCGGAGACAGTTTGCGGGAGAAGAAAGCGCATGGGTGGACCTTCTGGTCCTTGACCGATCGTTGCGAGAGGACAGCTCCCACCCCCGTGTCAGAGGCATCCACCTCCACGATGAATTGACGGCCTGGGTCTGGGAAGACGAGAATGGGAGCAGAAGTGAAGCGTTCCTTTAACTCACCGAACGCCCTCTCGGCCACCGATGACCACCGGAAGGGGACGCTTAGGGAGGTGAGTGCTGTGAGGGGGGCTGCCACCGAGTTGTAGTTCCTGATAAATCGCCGGTAGAAATTAGCGAACCCAAGGAACCGCTGAAGTTCCTTGTGGTTTGAGGGAGTGGACCAACCCGTTACTGCTCTCGTCTTGGCCGGATCCATCTGAACATTCCCTGTACCGACGATGAACCCCAGGAACGATACCTCTGGGACATGGAACTCACACTTCTCGGCCTTGACGAACAGCTGGTTCTCCAGGAGTCTCTGCAGCACCGGACGCACGTGCTGCACATGATCCTGTTTGGTCTTAGAGAAAATTAGAATATCATCCAGATAGACGAACACACAGATGTTGAGCATATCCCGAAGCACATTGTTTAACAGACCTTGAAACACCGCCGGAGCACTTGTGAGTCCAAACGGCATGACCAAGTATTCATAGTGCCCACTAGGTGTATTAAAAGCCGTCTTCCACTCGTCCCCCTCTCTGATGCGTACGAGGTGGTAGGCATTTCGGAGATCGAGCTTAGAGAAGATGGTGGCCCCTTGCAAAATTTCAAAGCCTGATGAGATGAGTGGAAGGGGGTACCTGTTCTTGACAGTTATGTTGTTGAGCCCCCTGTAGTCGATTCACGGCCTAAGGGACTTGTCTTTCTTCGAAACAAAGAAAAACCCCGCTCCAGCAGGAGACGAGGAAGGCTGGATGATCCCTGCTGCCAGTGACCCCTGGATGTACTGCTCCATGGCTCTGTTTTCCGGAGCAGACAAGGAGTAGAGCCCCCCTCTAGGGGGCGACATGCCAGGAAGCAATGCAGCTTTAAGACAGACAGCATGACAGTGTGTGCTCCATTGTCGGATGGTTCCTGTAGATCAGTCTATTTGTGGATTGTGTCTTCTTAACCAAGGATACCCCAGTATGACTGGCTGTTGTGGAGAGTGAATGAGGTGAAAGGCAAGTGTCTCGGTGTGATTACCTGACATGCTCATTTGGAGGGGGACTGATCGATGGGTAACCCGGCAAAGAAGACGGCCGTCAAGGGCCGTGGCGAGGATGGGTTTCTCCAGGAGCTCGCGATCAATCTCCAGTTGGGTGGCCAGCGACATGTCCATGAGAATGGCGTCGGCACCGGAGTCAATGAGGACACTGAATGTGGTCCTGCCCGGAGTAGTGGAAACGAGCTTTGAGCAGAGGTCGAGAGGGCATTTCAAAGTTCACGGTCCGACTCACCAGCGCCCTCTGGATGACTGGTGAGCCCTGCCTTTTACTGGACAAGTCGAAACAAAATGGCCATCCTGACCGCAGTACATGCATTGGTTCGCACGTAAACGGCGCTGCCTCTCCTCCATGGATAGCTGAGACCGACCCAGCTGCATAGGCTCAGGTGAGCCACTAGGGGCGTGGTGAGAAGTTGGAGGCGGCTGGGGATCTCGAGAATGGGACAGCGCTGGAGAGACTGAAACCTGGGCTCTCTCCCTCCACCGTTCCCTGAGACGTCCGTCGTTGCGAACGGCAAGGGCTACCAGGTGGTCCAGGTCAGTAGGGAGATCCCGGGCTGCCAGCTCATCCTTGATGCGGCCGGAGAGCCCATGGTAGAAAGCGTCTAGGAGGGAGGGGGCGTTCCAGCTACTATCAGCCGCAATAGTGCGGAACTCGATAGCGTAGTCCGCGACGGTTCTCCCACCTTGGGTTAGATTCAGCAACCCCAAAGCTGCCTCCCTACCTGGAGTCTCATGATCAAAAACCTTACGGAACTCCGTAGAGAAAGCACTAACCGAAGCGCAGATAGGCGAGTCCCTCTCCCATTCGGGGGTTCTCCAGTCCCTGGCTCTTCCGGTGAGCAGAGAGACAATGTAAGCCACCCGGGACCGCTCAGTGGGAAAGGCTGAGGGTTGGAGTTCGAAGGAGAGGGAGCACTGCACCAGGAAGGTGCGGCAAGAACCAGGAGCCCCGGGGCAGCGCTCCGGAGGGGGCACACGAGCCTCAGACGTTGAAGAGGAACCGGGATGAGGAGCGGCGACGGGTAACCTCCGCAAGTGATCCCGGACCGATTCCATGCTGCTCTCGTGGCGAGCAACCAGCGTCTGCAGACCCTCCGTCATGGTGGTAAGTTGTTGGTCATGGCGTTGCAGGACGCTGCCTTGTGCCTGTAGTTCGTTCTGGAAAGAATCTGAGTCGGCTGGGTTCACGTTGTGGCCAGATTGTACTCTCACGCTCCACCGAGGAGACTGGCAGATTAGAACCCAAAAGCACGACTCAGAGACAAGCAAACACAATGATATTCCGATCTTTACTTCGTCAAGCAAATCAACGGGGACGAGACGGGGAACGTAGTCGGGGACGGGGAACGTAGTCGGGGACTGGCAGGGTCGGGAAGCCGGGACAGGAGACAGGCGAACGAGGATCCAGAAGGACGAGACGGGGAACGTAGTCGGGGACAGGCAGGGTCGGGAAGCCGGGACAGGAGACAGGCGAACGAGGATCCAGTAGGACGAGGCGGGGAACGTAGTCGAGAACAGGCAGGATCGGGAAACCAGGAACAGGAGACAGGCGAATAGCTGGAGAGACTTGCATGAACCTAACAGCGAAGACAATCTGGCAACAGGTGAACAGTGTTCAGCCAACTTAAAGGCTCCACTAACCACCTGACGCAGCCCAGCTGCGAGGGTGAAAGGGGCGTGACGGACAGACCGTGACAGAAGAGGGCTTCCCTGGCAGGTGTTCATGGTCAATCTCGATGATGTGCTGATCTACAGTCCCACCTTTGAGGGACATATTTCCTCTCTTCGTGAAGTGCTTTCCAGGATTCAATCAGCAGGCCTCAGGTTAAACCCTAAAAAATGTCATCTTGCCCAAGATCATGTGGTATTCCTCGGCCATGTTGTGTCCCGCCATGGCCTGCAGCCAGACCCTCAAAACACAGACAAAGTCAGAACGTGGCCCACACCAAAGACTCAGACTGAGGTGAGAGCATTTGTCGGCCTTTGCTCATGCTATAGTCTTTTTGCCATGGGTTTTTCCTGGCGTGCAGCTCCTCTGCACCTCTTAACATGCAAAGACATACCGTTCCAGTGGACAACGGAATGTGATGAAGCCTTTGAATATTTGAAGGGAGTACTTTCATCTGCCCCTATTGTCACAATGCCAGACTTTTATGTTCCCTTTAAAGTGTATACAGATGCCTTTATGGATGCTGTGGGGGCTGTGGTGGCTCAGGACAGGGAAGGGCTGGAGAGAGTGGTGGTGTATGCTAGTCAGACGCTGGCTCCGACCGAAAAATGCTTGTCCACATTCGACAGAGAGTTGGGGGCTGTGGTGTGGGCTGTACACCAGTTCAGACACTACATTGGATCAGCCGCCTTCACCATTATAACTGACCATAAGCCTCTGCTGGGTCTTCGCAGCATGTCGATTGACAAGGACCCCACATGACCCTTTTAACTGGGTCATGCAGCACAAAGAGGGTCAGCAGCATGTCAATGCTGATGCTCTCTCAAGGCGGCCTCAAAACCCAGGTTCTGGTGTGGTGAATAACACCCATCAGGAGACAGCTGCTCAGGTGAATTCTGTTGGCTCAGACACCGAGCCATTGGTTCCCCTGTCAGACATGTTCTCATCTCCGCCATCTGCTGTGGACCCCTGCACCTCTGACCTCACCACAGGGCAGCAAGTGGACACAGACAGTGAGTCTGACATGTCTTTCATGCATGCACTTTCACATGACGGGACTGGATTAAGAGAGCTGCAAAAACCATTACTGACACAAGTGCAGTGTTGCAATGGATTGAGGGGAGTGGTTTTCCACCGCCGCGGGGGCACATGAAAGGTAGATCTCTGCAATGTTGGAAATTATGGACTTGCTGTTAAAAAATGGTCTGCTCTGCCGGACAATGAAATCTTCCTGCACGGGGGTGGGGTGACGTGTCAGGTTGTCCTGCCCTCCTCACTGGTCCCTGATGTGCTGCAGCACCTACACGGGGGTCCTGCCTCGGCACACTTTTCTGCGGAGCGAGTATGGGAACGGGCAAGGCAAACTTGTTATTGGCCCTCAATGTTAAAGATATTCAACAGTGGTGCGAGCATTGCATCCCATGCCTAACCCGCAGAGCCCCAGCGCCCAAGCATAGGGCGCCGATGGGGGGCTCTCAAGCTACTCTTCAATTCAAGGACTTTATCAGTTATGGATAGCCAGTTCATTTCAATGCAAGCAGGGTGTCTAGCAATGTGTGTTATTATATCTGAGCTACGGATGTGGGTTGACATGCTGTTTGAATGTCGGTTTATTATTATTTATGTGGAGCTGAACGTAAATGTTGTGCCGCAACTATTTTAAAGGGATACTTCACCGGTGGAGATATGAAGGTTATGTGATGTAAATAATTCTATGTATTACAAATGTGCAAAGAAAATTGAAATCGGTTCATTCTAGCCTGAGAAAAGGCAGAAAGTGTCTCTCTGGCTCAAAAGTAAGAAATCCTCAAACTACCACAGTGCATTGCGCCCGCTGCACCGCCCGCAGCTTTGAAAGCAAGTCCTGCCTTTGGTCTTTCTTCTTATTTTTATGTGACCTGCTTTCGTACGATCGCTTCATGTTTCACTCGATTTATGTCTCACTCGATTTCTCTCTCTCTCTCTTACCGCTTACTGTTTTGAATTTGACATCATTTCTGCATACGCGTGATGAGCGTGATGCGCGTAACATGGAATGGTCCATGTAGTGCAGACTGAAGGGGGGTGCACGCGGAAAGATCGTCAAAATATGAGTAATTAGACATCCCGATGCTACTATTTTGAAGATAAAAAATAATAAATATGGGGACAAAATATATGCATTGGGGCATTTTGGGGGCCCCAAAAACCTTCTATGGGGCCTGGGGCTCCAGGCAAATGCCTGGTTTGCCTAATAGTACGGCCCGCCACTGGTCCTAAGTCATGGGTAGGGATAGACAGTTGAACATCCTTTTATTTATTTTAAACAAAAACTACCAGGTCCACCGGATAACATGACACCTGTTGCGTTTGAAACAAGTGTTTCAATCGTCCCGACAGCGACTACTGACACTTACACCGGACGGCTGCGCCGCGGTCACCGCCGCTGATCGCTTCCACTCTAATCAGGAAAGCTAGGCCAAGGGAAGACTGGGTTAGACTGAGGAAAAAAAAAAATATTTTTCTATATTACAATCGCGATTTTATAATGATAGAATGGGAGAAGTATCCCTTTAATTGATTTAATTGTGGTGATTATTTTAGTTTATTATTTTTGTAAAATAACAACAATTTTGATTATGTATAGTGAGTATGACGCTCCATGTTTATGGTTCAGGGTATAGTGGGAAATTTCCTTGGTACGCTTAGGTTGTTGCTGGGCGGAAACGGGGAAGTTTCTTTATGAAGGAGGAGAGTAGGCCTAATGTAACCCAGTTCCTGTTAGGGACTCTTATTCTGAAGGGGCAGAACGGAAGTGTCTGCGTGTGGGTCGCTGTTTGACCCTGTGTTGGGAGCGCTGAAAATAAAGTGGATCGCCCCGTTCAGTGAATGGAGTCAACCGATTCTTCCTTTATATTGTGGCGAGCAGCACGGGAAGGACGAGACGGGAGCCCAGGTTAAGCGGTTATGCAACTCTCGCGTCCCTTACGCGACTACGAGAGTTGCCTTTAATGAACACACGCACACACACACGACACACCAAAACACACTCACCATAACGAATTAAAATAAACGCCTCGGTGACGTTGTCGGGAACAACAACTCAACACACACAGGAACGCTAACCCACCCATAGACAAACAAACCCCACACAATGTCTGCCGTAAGGGACGTAGGAGGGCGCCAGAGGTCCAACTTCCAATGGTCCCCCCCCCCCCAGGATCCCTTGAGGCACCCTGAACAATAATAACAATAAACCGCTCGGTTACTCTTTGTAAAAAAGTTGTTACAAAACGGAAGGGTTTTAAAATGAATCTTCCCATCAAAAATAAAGCCTCCATGTGTGCGGGCCGGAGAGAAATAACTGGGATATTATTATTATAATTATTATTATTCTGGGAATGGGATAGCTGACATGACTGATTAACGCGTAAGTGCTGCGCTTCTGGAGAGCGACCGTCGGAAACAAGGCTGAATCAATATTGGTAAACTGTAGATGTCGCATTAATTATTTCAATAGCGCATGTACACATTGCCCGCCCCCCCCCCCCCCCCCCCCCCCCCCAGCCTGTCAGAAGTATTGTATGAACAGAAGTAGGCTACAGCCGCTAAATGTCCATGTTTGTAAAACGCTGGGTACAATTTATGCAGAGTGTAGATTTCTCCCCCTGAAGGATAAGCCGATTGAAGAAGACTACACACAACCGCCGGCGCCCACAACCGCTGGCACTCAATTTAAACGGTTATTCTGCACACATCTCCAATTTCATGGCACCGTGATGAAGTTCGTTTGTTGTTGGATATTCGAAAGATATTCAACAGATATTCGGATATTCATTTCCTATGGAAAATTGCTTTTTGCTCAATAGCCTCCGAGTTAAGGGACCAAGACACCCCAGACCGATGCAGACCTGTCCTGCTATGTGATCCTAACACACACCTCACTAAATATTCATATTTTGCACCTCTCCTTTTTTTCAAATATTTTAAGAATCCAATTAATTTCCTATGGAAAAGGGCTTTTTGCTCAATAGATTCCGAGGTATGGGACCCAGACACCCCAGATCAATGCAGCCCTGTCCTGCTATGTGGTACTAACAAGACACACCTCACAAAAAAATCATATTTTGCACCTGGCTTTTTGCTTTTTGGGTTTGAGAAAGGAGCTATAAATGTAAATTATTACTACGATTATTATTATTATTATTATTTAACTGTTGTGAACCAAATTGCCCCGTAAGGACATTTCAATTCAATAAAATTCACCTGGAGGGTCGGGTAACGCAAAAGTACCAAGTGACATAAGGCATTACTCCGCGCATGGTAGCAAAGTAAAGTAATGAAGTAACTTCCCCAACGCTGGTGACATACCAGTTAAACATACCAGTGTCCTACCAAATGACAAAGAAGAAAAAGTTTGAGGAAGTCAAGAAAAGGCAATTGCTGTGTCTTTTATGTGGATGACAAGTTTGAGGACAATTGTGCCTTGTCCAAGTGCCAGGTTTGTTTTGAAATGTGATTTAAAAAAGAATAAAACCTTAAAAGTTAGTCAGAAAATGTGGAAAGCATTAATGGGGGGGGGGGGGGCACACACACACACACACATTTCCATTTCATCTATTCTCTCTGGTAACAGCCATATAGATTATCATATTGGATCCCTTCCACTTACTTTTACCCTAGGCTATACCGTAATGATCAATGCCTGATTACCAAAATATT
This sequence comes from Gadus morhua, assembly GCF_902167405.1. NCBI lineage: Eukaryota > Metazoa > Chordata > Actinopteri > Gadiformes > Gadidae > Gadus > Gadus morhua. The sequence goes on along the minus strand of NC_044055.1, from coordinate 29,056,723 downwards.
CTGTTGAGTGTATAAAACACACCAGCTGTGTTGATTGAGAATCGCTTTACACCTATACTGTGCATAGTCTCATTCATTGCCATGGATTGCAAGAAGGAAATATTAGAGATAGGTCTCAAGCTAAAATGTAATTTGCAAAAACTTATTTGGGTGTGTTCACTTAATGAAATAGTCAATGAAAAACAGCAACAAAATGCTGAATGAAACAATACTTAGTTCCATTCCAATGCTCCTGCTTGTGCCCCTGGTGGAAGTTAAAGCAAAAATCTGTTTTCCCATATCTGGAAGAAGGGTGTTATTTAAATATTGCAAATGAAATAGTAGGTGCAAAAGAGTACAATTAATTAATAAATTAACCAAAAAATACACATATAGCAGAAAGGCTCTTAATTTTTTCATTGAAAATGAATCAAATTGAAGTGGTAAAACATATATTAAGGTGTGTTTGATTAGTATATCGTAGCAGAATATTTATGCATTGGTCTGGGGTGTCTGGGTCCCTTTACTCGGAAGCTATTGAGAAAAAAGCCATTTTCCATAGGAAATTAATGGGATTCTTAAAGTATTTGAAAAAAAAGGGATGTGCAAAATATGCATTTTTAGTGAGGTGTGTCTTGTGAGTACCACAGAGCAGGACAGGTCTAGATTGGTCTGGGCCTGGGGTATCTGGTTCCCATAACTCAGAAGCTATTGAGCAAAAAGCCGTTTTCCATAGGAAATGAATGAGATTCTTAAAAAAATAAAAAATAAATAGGATGTGCAAAATATGATCTTTTAATGAGGTGTGTCTTGTTAGTACCACGAAGCAGGACAGGTCTGCATTGGTCTGGGGTGTCTGGGTCCCATAACTCAGGAGCTATCGAGCAAATACTTCAATATTTAAAGGAAATATTTTTATAATAAAAAAAACCTTAAAGTGGGACATTTCCTTGAGGAAGACATGAAACCTGGGATCATATCAAGATTTAAAAAGGTTGCTAACGTAGAGTTGACCTAATTCTATGAACCTAACGTTATCAGTTCTAAAATGTCGGATAAGAAGTAAGATAAGAAGAGATAAGAAGTTCCACTTCAGGCAATAGTAACTGTATAGTCAAACATCGAATGCTGATTGGAGAAAACTATTAAGGTTACTCTGCCTAATCTATTATTATGCAAGAAAGAGAGAGATTTGTTTAAGCTGCGGTCAGTGGCAACAAGGCACTGCAATTGACCTCGGTGCTCCTTCAAACTCTGAACGGGGACGCAGAGCAAACAGCGGACCCTAGAGGACGATCCGTGTTACTGATAAAACACCCACTTCAACCTGCCAGTGTTTCAGTCAAGAAGGCTTTTCTTGGTCAACACTTTTATACATATACCTGTAAAGGTACGGTTACATTGCACGTACACAAGTACTGTTGCCAGTGCGGGCTACAGCAAGCTGAGGCTGTGGAATAAATGGAAGGGGTTTGTTTTGTACAACGTCAGCATACAACTGAACGACAAGGGCTGGCTGAGAAGCTGTGGGTGTTTTTATTCCAGAGCCACAAGACAAGTGCATTGATGTGCTGCAGAAGTGCCTCCCCTCATCTCCGCGGGGTCGGAGGCCCTAGGGATGCTCAGGAGACCTAGGGCCTCTCCTCACCACCCCTCCAGTGCTGCCCTAGTGCTCAGGGGCCCGGCCTAAAGGCCGCTGTCTGCACTGCCCTCCGCACACTCCACGGTCCTAGGCTCGGTGAGGTGGCTGTAGGACAAATAGGTCATTATCTAGGAAAAATAAAGAAAGCAAACTTCAATAATAATCATTTCTGTATGGATGTGTGTACAGGAAACTATGAACACTTTTTTTATGCACGATAATGTGTGGGGTAATTATTTTCATTTGGCATAGTTTGGGATATGATTGTGTGTGAATATATTAAGTTGGGGTAATACCAAGGGAGGGAATAGACAGCAGGTGGGTTTGGCTGTCTCCGTCTCCTGCATGCTAACCCTGCAGCTGTAATACAAGGTGGACACCGCTTGCTGAAGGCGTGGTACTCACCGTGATTAAAGTCAGGAGAGCTAGCATCATGCCGAGCATAACGTACAAGTTGTTTGTAAGGCCTCCCGCCCACAGAGGCCCGAGGATGGTGGCCAGACCCCCAACGGACCGACGCACACCTTGACTAAACCCTGGAGCATGGAGGGGCAAGGGGATGTTTGGTAACTTATTCAAAGTTTGCAAAGTACTTATTTATTTGCACTTTTATTTGAAATTCAAGTAACAAATATTTTAACCTCCCAATAACACAACATATATATCTTGAATAATTCATTTTTGGGGGAAGATGGTTTTGGTCTAATGGAGGAATTTCAGTCAAAGATCTTTTTATGAGATTCCTTCTTTGAAATAGGAATGCTTCATTAGTACTTTTAAGGAGCGTATATTTCAATGATCATAAACCCAAAGAAAAAATATAACCGCAAGCAGTGATGCAAGTCAAGAACACACTAATGGAAGATACATAAATATGACATATAATTATGAAGGAAAGATGTTGATGTTCGCCTTAATGCCATACTGTGCCTCGACTTTCAGGTGACTGGGCTGCAGAGCAATGGCCGGATGTCATGTTCAGCATAATTGTCTAATCGGGATTCATCTCTCAAACTAAGGATCACAAGTACCAGGCATTATCCCATTAAGCCACTGACAAACCTGAAATGTAGCCTGATTCACATGGTGAAAATGTCTATTGATAAGCACACAACATCCAGGAAACTCCAAGCAAACATTTCTCAAATTAATTAAGGGCTTTCTTAAAAGCAAATACCTGAAAAATCTTTGAAATTCTGGGGAAATTACACATTTGATGTCAAGAACACGTACGTCCACACCAGAAGCGAATTGAGCGACCAAATCGCCGGAAGTCATTCACTTTCTATGGGCAAGAGCGACCAAAGCGACCAAAGCGACCAACGCTACCAGCGGCCAAAGTTGAAAACTTTTTAACTTTATGTAAATGACTATGACGCGCTTCAGCGGCCAAACACTGACAGCCAATCGGAATGTAGACGCTCTTCGCTTGCGTGGATCCGAGGGAACACCGGCAGGCACTTTGGTCGTACCAAGCTTTATTCACTCACTGAACAAAATGTCGGCTGAAGTATTAATCGCGGCTGTAACTGGGCACCCGGTGTTGTACGACCCAACCCTTTTTCAGTTCAGAGATTGAAACGCCATAGTGGTTTGGATACCAAGTGATGATAAGCGGGAGTATTTATACATCTAGAACGTTCGTATTTAAGCGGGAATCATTTTCATTTGCTCTCCATGCCACCAATCTAACCAACCAATCGCGTGTAGCATGCTTTAAACAAAACCAAAAAAGTTTTTGAAATCGTCACATAAACAAACTAATTGACAAGAAGAGGGATAAATGACAAGGGATATATCTCTTGTCTTTTATTCCTCTATTCCCCACTATTCACGGAGCCTTTTTTTATATTGTGGGGAATCACTGTCCTACTTGTTGTCGAAGCACTTTATCCAACAAGCAAAACCGTCTCGGCAATATGGCCAAAGTGTATGGGAGAGTTCACATATATCATATGGCTGTCTGTACTAAAAGCATACGGCTCCTTTAAATGCGTCTGCATAATTGAATTGTACGTCATGAGCGACTTGAGCGACCAAAGGGAACAGAAATATTCGCAGCGAAACAACCAAAGGAGCGACACTAACAGTGTCGCTTTGGTACACTAACAGAAGAAATATTAATATGACAGAGTTCATTATGAAGGGTTAACAAAGAAGTTCCCCTTAACGCCATAGTATGTCATGGCAGTCAGATTCTTGGAAACTAATGTGCTGGAATGTTGACTGCCTAATGAATTTCAGGTGCTGTTCAATGTTGTGTTTCTTAAATGAGTGGCAATGACAGAATGTCATGCTCAGCTTGTTCATAATGCTCTAATCAGGATTCGAACACTCAACCTAAGATCACCAGTACACGGCAATATCCCATTGAGCGACTGACATTCCTGAACTGCATGAAGCCTCATTCACAGTGTTGAAATGTCTATTGATAATCAAACAAAATCAAGAAAAAGCCAAGCACACATTTCACAAGAGATTTAAGGGCTTTCTTAAAAGAGTAGGGATCAGAAAATTTGCACTGTTAATGGTATCCACCTAATGATAGCCGTATGGTAGTTATACAATAACAAAATAGTCATATAGGCAAAATGGGTTGAGACTTTGGACGTTTTGCTTTTCTATGAAATTGTGGGAAAAATAAACATTTTTGGAGCAGAAGAACAGGGTGAAAAAGTTGCATCTGATTTTAGAGATTAATATGATGAAAGAATTTTGAGTCCAGGTCAATCTCGAAAGGAGAAATTAGGCTAGTTCATCATTTTTTTAAATAGCGCCACCTTTGGGTGATGTACCAAAATGTGGGTTTATTAGTAGTGGGGGGTAATGGTATCCACTTAATAATAGTCGTATGAACAAAATGGACATATAAGAAAAATGGGCTACCTGCTGCAAATTTTGGCCATTATTTCTCAAATGGAACTAAGTAAAACAAATTCTGTTCGATGATCTTTGTGGGGCTGGGTCTAAAGATTTTATGTGGTGATTTTGGTGAATTTTGGATTATTTTTGTAGCCTGTGAATCTTTTTATCATGTTTAGCTTTAATATGAAATTGTGGGAAAAGTATACATATTTAGTGCATAAGACCCCTGATTTAATAAATGCGTCTGATTCTAGAGAATAATATTCTGAAAGAATTTTGAGTCCAGGTCATTCTGGTGAGGAGAAATAAGCCTAATTCATGATTTTTTACAATAGCGCCACCTTTGGGGGCAGTATCACAAATTTGGGTTCATGGGTAAAGGGTGTTATTGGTAACCATACCTGAAAATTTCAAGAGTTTTCGACTTACGGTATAGGCTGCAGTATGACTTTTACAGAATTTGAGAAAAAAAAAACACATTACAGAAACAATAGGGGCCAAGCAGCTTCGCTGCTCGGAACCCTAATAACTGGATGCCCAAACTCCAAACTTAGTTAGTTTGTTTATGCAGATCTTTTGTCTCATTGGCTGTCAGGCCTCTAGGAACACCTGTGGTGCTGTGTGTGAGCGCGGGCTGAAGACTAAGGCAGGGCGCACTGCGTGTATGAAGCTAAAGCCGCACCTTGTGTTTTTTCAGCGGTGACTTTGGAGAAGAGGGACACCTGAGACACGGCCACGAAAGGAAGCCCCAGCAGCTGCAGGAACACGCCGATGATGAATGCTGTCAGCTCCCACTCGTACCCGCCTGCCGGAGAGCCACCGTGTGTCAATGAGGAGCTCAGTGCTGTCCGTCAGGCCCTTGTTGGTCTGTCTGTTTGTCCGTCTGTATGTTGGCTAGTTGTGATGCATAGCATAACAGTGTCCATTTAGTTTTTTTTATGAAAGGCCTTCCGAGCATCAGCTCATGTTCATGTAGTGGCCCGCCTCCCAAAGCCTAATGATGTCATTTATAAGACAAACATAGCACATAACACAAGCACACAAACACTTATACACACACGTATACACCCTCACACACACCTGCACAGGCTCACACAGACAAATCAATTTGTGATTCCACTCTAGGCGTGTTTCTTTCTTTCTGCACGGTATATAACTGTTTCCCCCCTTGTGAAGCGGATTAGTCGGCCATCTGTGTGGTCCTCCTCACCTCGCAGGTCGGTGAGAAAGATGAGGCACCAGACGCAGGCCACACCACAGATCGCCAGGCCGACGGCCAGCACCACGCGGTCCGCCACGCGGCTGCTCAGCCAGCGGACCAGGAGGAAGCCCAGGATCACCTCCACGCCGCACGCACCGTACATCAGACTGTTGCCCAGCTCCGTGAAGCCAAAGTACCGCTGTGTCATCGGGGTCACCATTGTCTGGGGCCGTTTGGAGACGGATAATGTTAATTGATATTATTGCTTCCACAAAAAGAAGCAACTGTTGGATTGTGCGTTTGGATAACTGGGGCCATTGCTTGCGTGATGGCCGCCGGCTACTTGGTGGAATACCGCGATTGACTAATCAGAATTGAGTATTCAACAAAAGCATTAATATGCTGTACATATTCCTCATACCATGAGGACAGCAGACTCATGACTCCCTCAATAGAGAAGGTATGATGGGAATCATGCTTTATTGTGATAGTTCAATGATTAACATGATTGTTCTGCCTGGTATCCTCACAGTGACCACATGCCAAAACACAATCCCAACTCTCTCGCTATTATTAACCAACTGATGCAGGTACACTTTTGGCCTTTGAGGAACCCCCCCCCAATGCTGTTCATTGGTGAGCATGGCATGTGTGTGTGTGGGTAATGTTGAAGTCAACTGCAGAATGCATGCGTATGTGTGTGTGTCCTTCTTCACCTCCAGTGCGGTTTGGTTGAACAGCGTAATGAACTGAGCCGTGAGCAGAACCACCACCTCCTCACGCAGGAACTCTGCAGCGCCAGGGGGGAGAGGGTGGTGGAGGGTAGAGGGTGGTAGAGGGTAGAGGGAGGTGGTGGTGGTGGAGTCAGAGAGTCAAGAGAGAATAGAACAATTTGAGAACAGGGTTAAGAGTAGAGAGGAAGAGGGAGAGGACCTGGACAACATCCACGCAGAACACGTTAAGCACATCGTAAGGGGAGGAGGACTTCATTGAAGTAAAATTACCTTTGCGGCTCAGAGACTTCCTTGCCCTTTCGCAAAAAGTCAGAAGCCATCAATAATTGAGTATAAGCACACCAGGCCCTGGTGCTGCTGTTTAACACCCAATCAAACAGTACACTTCCTACAATTACACTTTCGCAACCCATCAAACTAAGTGAACATGGGATTCATTGAATCCTGTCTGTCATTTCATTGACCAAAGTCAACTACTATAAAGATGGGGAGGGGGGTGGGGG